>NW_027641497.1:0-15000 GCF_949987615.1 Pollachius pollachius
TGCAGATCAAAGCAAAGCGCCTCTGAAACCCGCTTCCTGTTTCCCTCGCTGTCCCCCTCTCTTTCCCCGCTCTCCCCCCTCTCTCCCTTCTTCCTGTCGCTCCATGCGCTCTCGTTCCATCAATCTTCAAGTTAAGCCTTTAAAAAATTACAACACTGCATACGTTGTATGTTCATCGCCTTGCAACCTCTACTGACACACACACACACACACATCATGGCCTACATAAAATAGTTCTACATATATTCATGGCACGAAAAAGATACAAACACACAGACATTTATATCGACAACATGCACGCACTTTGGGCCTTTAGTCATCCTCTCTTCGCTCGCTTCATCTAACTCTCTCGCCCTCTCTCTCCCGCTCTCTCCTCTTGTTCCGCTACGCTCCTTGGTGGAGGACTCCAGAAGACTATAAAAAGTTAATAAAATGAAATCAAATTGGAGGCTATACTCTTTCCCCCCTCTTTTTTCCCCTCCTCCTTTTCATTAAGCCTTTAATCTTTTTTACTCTTACAGTCTGTTCCTCCCTTCTTCCTCCTCCCTCTCCCGCCTGCCACCCCTGGTCCGTCCTTCGCCGGCCCTCCCGGGTATTCAAGGCCTTCGCTCACACTCTCTCCGCTTCTCCATCTTAATTACCAACTCACACTTAATCACTGCAATTTTCACAATTCATTTGCCTCTCTCGTTTCTCCCCCCTCTTCCCCGGCTCCCTCCTCTAACCTTTCTCCTCTCGCGCTCAGGACTCTATCTGAGCACGTGCAATGTGCTCAGATAGAGCACATTGCTCTATCTGATCTAGTCGGTTCTATAGTCGGTTAGCATTCCTGACCGGTTCACAGCGTGGACAGCCCGCAGGCTGTCTAGGTTTTGACTAAAGAGTGTCTGTTTCCACGGCAACGAAACGTGCATGTGTGACACAACAACGCACACTCATGCTAGCACGTACCGACTGCGATGCCGTTGGTGAAAAGATGTAGGGTATAGGGCATCTTTCTCAAGAAGGCCTAAACACAGGTAGGCTAGGGACATCGGCGTCATCTTTTTGGTCTCGGAGTCGACCCAACACCAGGTTTGCATTGGTTGTGTACATGGGTGTGTGTTTGTGTGTGTGTGTCTATGGGGACTTACAGGTCATGCACACCAGCACCAGAACCAGGCTCCTGAGGCCCAGGGAGACGGCGGGAGGAAGATGGCGGTCGTCGCCGAGAGTGCTGCATGGGGCCTCATTGTCCTGCGCGCGCCTCGCAGCGTGTGGGTCACTGGATTGCGCGTGGGTGCGTGTGTTTGTGCACGCTGATCAATGGTTCCTCTGTGACCCTGCCTGCACCGACGCTGCTGAGCGACTCCAACACACACACACACACAGATTCTGCACACAGCTCACAGACTCACACACACACACACACACACACACACACAAACACACACACACACACACACACGTAGCTGTCTTCCTAAAGGTTCTTTAGCCGCAGTGCACACTAAACTTACCACAAAACTGCCAGCTCGTCTTTAAGACAATACAGACGTGGATTTGCAGCCAATAAGAGACACTCACATAAGGGCCCTCCTATGTGCGCTATGCTGCCTCACAACAACAGAGGAGAAGTGTTTTTGCTGCCCTGGCTGCAGTACAACTTTGGACTGTGTTCTGGGCTGGCCAAGCACATAATACCCAGATGTTTAGGAGAGAACAGAGGCGCCTATTTAGGGGCTGGCTTCACAATGCGTGTCGTGGTGCAGAGACGCTGTGACCTACAAAAGTTTGACTGTTGACTTAAGGCCCTTGTGTTAGCTCAGACAGAACTTAAAGACACACTTTGTGACCTCGACCGACCGTGGCTTGGAGCTGATGATGTCTGAGCCCCGGGTATAAAAGCTTAGATTCCCCTTTGGTGGTATACCGGAATCAGAGGCCAAATTGACCTAACAATTTTGTTAGCTTGTTAGCTTTTAGCTTTGTAAGCTTTCAAAAACATCAAAGAGCAACAACAAAATCACAAGTGCAGAACTCTTTCACCCCGCTGCAAAAAAAAGAAAACATACTCACTATGAGTAAACAATCTGAGGATGAACGGCCTGTACCGCAATGTCCAAATTTAGCTCTCAAACTATCTCTTTTCTACTGCAGGTCAATCAGCAAAAACACAGGACACTACGCAGAACTACAGGAGAGAAAGATGATAAGAATAATTGGAAAACTTCAATTAACTAATTGTTTCATTGAGGGACGGATGAATTAAAGCTCACAGAACAACTCAAATTCTTCAACTGATGTATACCAACTGTCAGTAAAGCTCAAGTCAAATTAGAGCAGGGGAAATCTAGGCCAACAATTCCCACACAAACAATTGTATTTTAATGAGCCAAACAAAGTTTCAGTGTGTATTGCCTAAGGAGCACAGGCAGGCAACAGTTAATTTAATCTTTTAAGCTGAATACGACCCATCTACGAGACACGAGAGAACCGAGAGAAACGAATGGGGAAATATCAGAGGTTCACGTAAATTCCAATGCAGTTAAGGATCACGCTGTTATTCTGAAGAGCAGGGAGAGTTAAGTGGTTGCACTTTGTACAGACACCGGCTGGAAAAAAAGACAAAATGCCAGTGCAGCCTCTCAAGGTGTATGTATGCATAAATTGAAAGAAACTATGTTCCACAAAGTAATAAAATATTAGTTCAACAAAACACTGTCACGGTCCATCCACGTCAACGTTATGAAATACTTTTTTTTTTTTTTTGAATCGTACGAGGCTGCCAAAATAAATACGAAATACAAAAAACGTTGTTATATAACAGCCCAAATTAGATGACTGGCTATGATGGCAGGCTATCAGGCTGTCAGAGTAATCATATGGAATTGAACCATCTCTCCCTTTCCTTCATGCCCTGCTGGTCACAGCCAATGACTGGGTGCACGGCAGATGAAAACACTCCTTCCTAGATACACACACACGCACACACACTCACACACACACACACACAAACTTTGATCCAAACACAGACTGTGTTTACAATCCGTGTGGAGTCGGGTCTGATTGGCAGGGCTAAATGCGACGGGGGTCTCACAGAACGTGTCTCACACACGTGTGTGTATATAAGTGTATGTATGTGTGTGTGTGTGTGTGTGGCTCTATGTGTTTTCAAGTGTTTGCCCTGTGTTAGCATGTGAGAGTGGAGGCTTGCGTGCACGTGGGTTCCGCGGTTGCTTCCTACGCTCGCTCCCTTGTGTAAGTGTGTGAGCGTGCACGAGCGTGCACGCTCCAGATGAGCACGGAGCGTGACAGGCCGCGCCACACACCTCGCTGAACACTATCTGATGGAAGCAAGTGTGTGTGTCATCCCGAAAATTGGTACACCCTGTCCTCCTCTCTCTGTCCGTCTCTCCCTCTCCCCTCTCTCTCCTACTCTCCGTCTCCGACACAATAGGGTCTGAAGGCGTAGTCTCTCTCTCTCGACGAGTTGGACGAAGCCTCGAGTGGAGCGTCCCCGGTGTTCTCAGCCGCAGCCACCACTTCACCGGTCAATGGGTCGACACATGTAACAAATGACTCAAGAGTGGGTCGGTCCTCCGGGACAGCCTGCTCCGGGCCTGCTGGCCTCCAGGTAGCCGGTACCACTGTCTGTTGCACAAAAAGGCGGCAAAACTCCACTGCCTAACGTTCTTTTGGCCGCGTTTCGGTATACCTCCCGTACAGAGGCTGTCCCTTCTTCCTTCCCTTGGGCTCCCCTCAGTCCTCCAGGGTGTCAGAGCTGCCAGCGAACACGTCCTTCCTCCCCACTTCCTTCCTCCACTGTCCTCCCGTCGCTCTCCGTACCCTCGGCGATATTCCTGGGTTTCGCTATCGGTGGCCAATCGCATCCGTACGTTGTGCTTCCCACCGTCCCACTGGTTTATATTGGTCCTGATGACCCTCCCCTTGCATCCATCCTGCTGCTGTCCGACTGTGTGTGTGTGCGTGTGTGTTTTGAGGGGGGTGGATGCTGCATATTCGGCATGCTCGTTGGTGAAGGTTATGTGGATCCGAGTTTGAGTGTGTGTTTACAAGTGTGTATGCAGATGGGAGTAGCCACAATGGTTGTCTTTCACATCAGAGAAACAGTGGCAGTGTGTCTCTATGTGTGTGTGTTCAGCTGCCAGCTTGTGTGTGTGTGTGTGCGCAAGTGCGTGTGTGTGTGTATGAGTGTGTGTGACCTTTATGTCTACTGGGTGCAGACTATAGTTGGCAGTCTGTAAGTCTGTTCCAATGTCTTTTTAACAACTAGCCATTAGTTAACACAAGAAATCTGAACGTTTCACTGCCTCTTTGTGCTTTCTCACACAAAATGGCCATTTTATTTAGGCAGTTGGTGGGGTGGCTGTTGCTGGCTGACGACCTTGTGTTCTTGTCTGTGCCTAAGGTGCAGTATTTGTATAGCAATTTCTCCAAAATGTTAACCATTTCTTACTGTCGTAGCTCTGTGTAAACGCTTTGCAAACAATTATCATAGACTAAAGGCTAATGCGCTACCAGCGTCGGTAACCCAAACCATCAGAAACAAACACAACCCTAACATCTGACTGTGTGTATTCATGCTGCCCTATTGAAATTCACCACACGCACACAAGCAAAAACAAAATACTTGCAACAACATTTTATTTCCTTCTCCGGCTCGCTATTACACGCTTTACGGTCGCTCCTTAAGGCGGTGAGAACAGCGACGCAGCGGCAATGGGAAAACATAATTAATCCAGACAGTCAGCAGTGGGACATTCATTGTCCTGTAAAATACGAACGGCAACTTTGGTTCTGCCACCATGACAACCGACCTGCACGTCCTTAATCAAGTGATAATACCTTAAAGCAGGCCTGCTCCTTTGGCGCCCGCAAGCCACGTGCA
The DNA here is from genome assembly GCF_949987615.1 of Pollachius pollachius. Lineage (NCBI taxonomy): Eukaryota > Metazoa > Chordata > Actinopteri > Gadiformes > Gadidae > Pollachius > Pollachius pollachius. The sequence continues at coordinate 4,889 of NW_027641497.1, forward strand.
AAACAATAGACTGAGGGATTCAATTTGTAAAAAAAAAAAAAAAGAGCGTTCCAATGTTTGGCACAATGAAAATCAGCGCACTTTATCAAACACGTTTAATAAAAATCAGGCCAGATGGACGTGTAAGTAATTTAAAGAGCAACAAAAGACTAAAAGCCATGTGAAAACAAACGCAAACGAACTCATTACAAATTATTGCATTTGTGTTTGTTTTGTGCGTGTGTGCGTGTGTGTGTGTGTGTGTGTGTGTGTGGGGGGGGGGGGGTATGTGTGCGTATTTGGGCAGTTCCTCTTGTGGGCCATTTGTTGCTATGATGGCTGCGTTTGTTGATTTGGCAGACAGCATGCAGGACAGAACTGAGAGGGGTGGTACACATCTATAAAGATGGATTCAGGGCTTGGACTCACACACTCGCACCACAACCCACCCCCCCCTTGCTCTTTCTCTCTCCTGGCTCTGTCTCTCTCTTCCGTTGTCCAAATCACAATTTTTAATGGGCTCCGCAGGTGCCACCATGGAATAAGTGTTGCCAGAGCACTTAAGGGGCTTAAGACGACAGCGTGCCGGAAATATTAAGCACTCAAACACCCTTACAAGGGATCCCTGTCTGGCTGCCGCGCCAGCGTTTAATGCCAGCGGCATTACACATATATAAATATGTATATATATATATACACACACACTATATAAACACAGAGGGGGGGGGGGGGGTAGAGAGTGAGGGCGAGAGAGAGAGAGAGAAAGAAAGAAAGAGGGCGAGAGAGCGAGAGAGAGTGAGAAAGAGAGAGAGAGCGATAGTGATAGACATAAGAGAGAGAGAGAGAGAGAGAGAGAGAGAGAGAGAGAGAGAGAGAGAGAGAGAGAGAAAGAGAACCAGGGAGAGACGGACAGAGAGAAGTAACACACACACACACACAGGGTTGGAGGAGAAGAGGTCCAAGCCTTGAGAAGTAGAGATGACAGGAGGCGAAATAGAAGATGAAAGAAGGTGGAGATGGGAGCAGAGGAGGGGAGAAAGAGGAGGGGAGATGATCAACGCGAAGATTGCTTGGGAGAAATGGACGTCCGGACCGGAAGTTTATGAGATAAGACGGTGGGAACCATCACAGAGTATTAAAAAAATGCTGAAAACATTAAAGTATAAGACTAAAAAGGACAGAGGAAATGATGAAAAAAATAAAAGATCTACGATCATAGAAAAACGATGTGCTGAGAGGATGAGAGAAAGAGGAGGAGGAGGAGGAGGAGGAGGAGGAGGAGGAAGGGCGGTGCAAGAGAATGTCCGGGAACATCAGAGAGGACAGGAGTCAAGGAGGGTAGGGGAGACGGGTGCAAGCCGGAGAGGACAAGACCAAGACAGATAAAGAGCCAGAGAGTGCAAGCGGAGAGGGATGGATCAGAGGCTCTGGGGGGGCGGGGGGGGGAAGCAGTTGGGGCGAGAGGCAGAGGTTGATGGGATGGCTCTGAACCAGCAACACAGGGGCTAATGCAGAGATTCTATCGGGAGGCTTATCCCAGATTAAATTGCTCTTTGTCCTTACGGCGTTTTCTTGGGTAACTGGAAGTGTTGAATTTATTTTTTATGTCTCCCCCAGGCCCCGGACGGGTGAGTGGGCAGAGTCCGCCTGAGTGCGCCTGTGTAGGGCCTTGCTGTGGGAATGTGTGTGTGTGTGTGAATCGGAGTGCGTTTATATGGAAGCGCAAGTAATACACCCACGTATGCATACGTGTGTGTGTGTGGATGAGAGGGTTTATGTCAACGCATGTATCTGCATGTGATTGACTGTGTCCGTGTGTGTGAGTGTGTGCTAGTGTGTGTATGTGTGTGTGAGTGCGTGTGTGTGTGTGTACGTGTATGTGTGTGTGTGTGTGCGTGTGTATGCGTGCACGTACGGGTGCATGCGTGTGTCTGGAGGGTTTATTAGTTGGCCGGGAAAATGTGAGCCGGTGCACTCCAGAACATGGAAATAAATTAAGACGCTTGCTTCCCTGAGGGAGCGGTGCTTAAGCGCGAGTCTGAAGGCGAGCGTGGTTGGAATGTATGTGTGTACGTACGTATGAATGCCAAATCCCATGCATCCTCATGGACGTGTGCTCGTACGCTCCAGCGCTTCAAACGGACGTGAACACATACCAGTGCATATTTCCCTTCCACATGCTACGGAGATCAATACCCATCTCAGATGTTTTATCGGATTAGTGTCTCGATTTGGCCGGGTTTGGCCACGGCCGACAGGAAACCGACAGCAGCGAGCGCAATCTCCAGAGCCGGAGCGCTGCCAGAGAACAGCGCTCGTACCTCGGTCTCTGCATTAATCACAGTAAAACAAACGCAGCGCAGATGATTGCCGCCTGCAGTCTGGATGCCGCCGTGGGTCTGGTTCACCCCCGGTGACAACGCCGCCGCCCGTGCATCGCCGACGGAGCGCTCTGCTCGACCTGCTGTGCCCTCCTCCACCCCCCACACACTCACACACACACACACACACACACACACACACACACACACACAACGCACACACACACACACACACACACCCGTCTCTTCTGGGTTCTTTATTTGTCTGATCGACCAAGCTAATAGTGAGATGCTAATGGTAAGCCTGGAGCCACATTCTGGCTAATCCGTCTGGGTTACCCCCCGAACCCCCCCCCCCCCCCCCCCCCCCCCCCCCCCCCCCCCCCCACTCCCCACCCACTCTGAAGTCGCTAATTAGAAAAACTCCCTAAAAGCGCGTGGATCTATGGGCCCCATCAGCAGGGATGGGTGTCTGGAGGCGGCTTCCTGCTCACTGCTGCAGCGCGCATTCTTCCAGACCAACTGATCGATACACAGACACAGTACCTCCACCGCCGGCCCTACCTGGGTCTCTTCATGCCTGCCAAAGCAGAACACCAAAGAAGAAATGTTTTTCAAAACCCTTTTTCCGGTTGATTGAAGAGAAACACACGCGTGTACAGATTGGGAGGGAGGAAAACATTACGCCGGGCTCACAAAAACACACCACAAAAACAGGAATAATTTCCTCACTATCTGAAGACAACAAAAAGTGCCGGTTGCAGTCGGAAATGAAGCGCTGAATGAATCTATTATTGGTCTTGTAGCTGCTCATCTCAAGCCTGTCTCTGCACAACTTGCGTCAACAAAAGAACTCCATTTCCACTCACTTTTCTGACGCAGAGACGATTGTCATTGCGAAGTTCTACATGGCATGGCAACTCAAAGATCTCCGCCATATATATCTATATATCCTGGTTTACAGTTAAACAGTTAACACAATGTGACATGGTAATTTTCCCGTTCTGAGAACATTTCGATCCTCCGCTAATATACAGTAATACAGTAAAACTATGTTTGGGTTCAGGGTTCATACACCTCTAATCTCATTTACACTCTCCCTGGAACCGCTGTGGGTTGTGTCTCCCTTCAAGGGGGCCCCGCTGGGGTTCAACCCATTGATTCCAGATACAAAAGCTTCCCGTGCTGAATATGAATACAAAGGTTACGGCTGAGATGATGTCAGATAACCTTCAGTAATCCAAGGGCCACGGGTACAGCACACACAACGCAGACGAGACATGCTCACGGTATTTACCGATTTTTCCAGGCACCCAGAAGAGTGGGAGTCTGACGGTACGCGCCTATCAAGGACAGGCTCCCCAGGGGGCCCTGATTGAAAACCAAAGGGCAACACGGCTCAACCTCAACCTCTCCCCCCTTTTTGCTGCTCTGCTGTTTGCTGTGTTCATGTTTTGATGCTCAAATATGTATTTAGAGTGCAAGAGGCCATAACTGCTGGAATGTTTTATGCATTAAAACGGCTAACGCATTAACCCCCCTTCCCCTCCTACACACAAACGCACACACTTACACGAATGCACACAGCCACACACACAGGCACATGAACAAAAATGCACATGCTCACACACATACACACACACACCCAGAATGAAGATGTGTTAGTTCATTGGGTATTCAGCGTAATAAATGTGCCGGGTGCTACCTTCTGCATCAAGCAGAGGGTTTCCATGCGACCGGCCTAACAAGTGTGTTCCAGACAGCGCAGGAAGTGGCGCAGGAAGCGGCGTGCTGTGCAGCGACCTGTGGTGAGTGGCGCTCGTTATCCGCATGGCGCCGCGCCTCTCGGTGACACCATTAGAGCCTCTGTTTCCCCAGATGTGTCAATCTGAAAAAAGAAAGCCCTTTTTTCTGGTGTCGACATCTGTGTATGTGTCTGTGTGTATATGTGCCTCTGTGTGTGTGTGTGCTTGTGTGTGTGTGTGTGTGTCTGTGTGTATGTATGTGTCTATGTATGTATGTGTGTGTATGTGTGTGTCTGTTTGTCTGTGTGTGTGTGTGTGTGTGTGTGTGTGTGTGTGTGTGTGTGTGTGTGTGTGTGTGTGTGTGTCTGTGTGATGGGGGGGGGGTGTTCAGGCTCATGTTGGTTTTATCTCTTTGGCTGAAGTACCCTTCAGTGTTTTTGTTCTTAGTTCGGTTTATTCCATTTATTGGCCACAGTTTTTGTTGTTTGTGTGTGTTCCTACTTCCTACTAAGTGTTTACCCGTCAACAAGGCTGCCATGTATTTAGGAGGTTGGTCTCCAAATGAGAGACGGTGTTGTATTAAACCCTCACCTATTTTGGACCAGCTAGCAAGCTGCTAAATGCAATTCATTTTTTTAATGACACTAATGTCTATGTATGTAAATCGCTATAATTCTGTCCTGACAAAGAGGGCAGGTGAGGTTGAGGACGGGACAGGGCTCAGGAAGGAACCATCCAGCCTCTGAGTCCAATGTTGTTGGTAAGTTGTTTCTGGGGTTCCTTATAGTCCCTGCTGCGTACGGTGCCTAGACAAACCCAAGATCTAAAATACCAGGATATCACCGACAAAACCACAGAATGGATACATGTTCCATCCTTCTTAAAGAGAAGATGACATAGTCTCAGTTGATAACATATCATATTAAGTCATTTCACCGACATGATTTTGTCAAGGAGGCCGACAAGTGGAGTGCGAAAACAGGGATGAACGCGGGTAACCGAGGAAACGAGGATGCTTGAGAGGAGCATTCTGTTTATGATCCAATTTAAAACCGAATGGCCCCAACGCCATCTCAATCTTAAATAATTTGGCCCGCTCACAATTACCTCGGCCCACCTACGACTCAAATCTAGCCGTCGCCAACCATTGATGAGTCCGCTGCCGTTTAGAAGCCGTTGTGTAAAAGCTGCGAGAAAAAAACAAAACTTTTCTTGGGAGCCCACACACTGGTGCATGTAATGTGATGGTAATGAAGAGCAGGAAACATTTCAAGGTCACACTTCCCAATGTTCCTTCATTAGGTTGAGCAGGAGGAGTGTGTGTGTTGGTTGGATGTTGCAGCGTGTTTGTGTGTGTGGTTGCCGGGGGACGGCGTTTAAAAAACAATCGCGTAGTCCGAGATGGAGCGACGGGTGGCGAGGTTTCAACAGACTTGCGGGGGCGGGGATGGCAGCGGGGGGGGGCGGGGCCATGCCAACTGCCTTGCCCTTATTCCGCCAAGTCACAAACGGCTAACAAAGGAATAATTTCTCCCACACATGATAACATCTTTGCTTTCACCCACCCGCTTGAATAGGGCTCTTTATAGCTTTTTAGTGCCATCCCTCCCTCCCTGATCGCCTCGCGCTCTCCCTGCCTCCCTCAGCTTCTGTCTCTCTCTCTCTCCCCCTGCCTCCCTCAGCTTCTGTCTCTTTCTCCCTCTTTCTCCGGCCTCCCTCCTCTTCTCCTCTCCCCTCACTTGCCCTCTCTGCCTCCATGGCTGTTTTAGCTGGATCCTTCCCATGTTGCACGGCCTCCACCTCATTCTTTTCCACCTGACCCTACAAAGGGTCTCTCAAGCCCTTTCTGCAAACAACTCTCTCTCTCTCTTTCTCGCTCTCTCCCTCTCCCTCTCTCTCTCTCTCTCTCTCTGAGGAAAAATCACACACTCATCAGTTTACCAGCTCTGTTCCTGACGAGCGCGCTCGCAAGGAGAATATTAATGAAGCTCCTCCGCCAATTAGGACCCAGAGCACACAACAGCCCCTTTATGCCGCCAGACACAGTAGCACACGGGCGAGGGGGGCCACGTCCACGCCCAGAGTTACCCTCACCTTTCCTCCCACACACATGTCGAAGACACACAGACACTTCTGAGCGTACACCTGGTGCACAACAATCATTAGGATTGGGAGACGCAATGAAAAGAAAAGGCAAAATGAAAGTGATAGAGAGAGAGACAGAGAGACAGAGAGAGAGAGAGGGAGAGAGAGAGAGAGAGAGAGAGAGAGAGAAAGTGAGATAGAGAGAGAGAGAGAGAGAGAGAGAGAGAGAGAGAGAGAGAGAGAGAGAGAGAGAGTGAGAGAAAGAGAGAGCAGGGGATCATGGGATGGGGGAGGAATTGCCTGTGAAAGAAGGTGAGACAGATATATTGAGTGAAGAGAAGCATAAAGAATCCGGGTGAAAGCAGTGATGGAAGGAAGGATAACATGGCTGCTACTACTTCTCATGATATTAACACTGGAAGGACACACACACGTATGCACACATACACACATGCAGGCACACTGCATTGGCACACTTTTTCACATATACACATGCAGGCATGCCATGAAACACACACCTGAACAATAGTGCACAGATGCACGCAAGCAACCGCGTCCGCACGCACACACGTTCGGCACACACACGCACACGTGCACACGCCCGCCTACACACACACATAGACACGCACATACACACACAGACACAGGTCTTGGACAGGTCACTGCGATGCATAAAACATGGTGGAGGACAGAGCTCCCTTGAAAGGTCTGGCACGGACATTACACACACACACACCCACACACACACACACACACACACACACCAGAAAAACACACCAAAAGGGCGGATCTGCATGGGCCTGTGCAAGGCGGTAAACTACAATGCATAAAACATGTCCGGCATTCTCGGGGGCACTGGAGAGGGATGGGGTAACGGAGAGGAACAAGGGTGGACGGAGAAAGATTGCATGGTAATGACCCTGATAACGGAGGACAGGGGGCGAGGGCGAGAGAGCGAGAGCGTGAGGGCGAGAGAGAGACAGGGAGAGAGAGAGACAGGGAGAGAGAGAGAGAGAGGAAGAGAGAGACAGGGAGAGAGAGAGAGAGAGGAAGAGAGAGACAGGGAGAGAGAGACAGGGAGAGAGTGAGACAGGGAGAGAGAGAGACAACGAGAGAGAGAGAGAGAGAGAGAGAGAGGGAGAGAGAGAGAGAGAGAGAGCGAGACAGGGGAAGAGGGTGAAGGTGATAAAGTGAGCGCTGGTGGGGGAGGGGGGGGAGGGAGGGGGTGAGGGGGAAGTTTCCTCGCGGCCTGCTGCTTTCAGAATGAGCATGTCGCAGAAAATGAAAAATGGAGATGAAATAATTAGACGGGCTGACTAGAAGCGTTCATCTAAATATGCAAATGCTCTTAATTTTGCTTTGATTTGCTCCGCTGCGCCTGTCTCTCTCTGTCGCCTCTCCTCCACTCCCTCTCTCTCTTCCTGCCCTTCTGTTGCAAAGTCCTTCATTCTTCCACTCTCTCTCTCTCTCTTTCTTACTCCGTCTCTCTCTCTTCTCTGTTCTTTGTATACTATCTCAATTTCCATCTGCATATTAAAGCACTTTGGTGATGCACTGTAGGTATGTTGGATCGATGAATCATTCCTGTGATGTTCTGCTTGCTTGAGAATCTGGTTGTGTGCGTTTGTGTGTCCGTGTGAATTTGTGCGTGTGTGTGTCGGTCTTGCAGTGTGCTTTTTGGGCTTGTACATTTCTATATGTTAGTGTTCGTTGCTGCATGCATGCTTGCGCATGTGTCCGTATGTGAGACCGAGCTTGCGCGTGTGTGTGTGTGTGTGTGTGTGTGTGTGTGTGTGTGTGTGTGTGAATGTGGATTATAGATGACAACAGACACTGTGGATAAAGGCAGCCTTCCTTCCTAATGACAATATGTCAGCACTCTGCTCCAACCACCGCTGTCATCTCTCCCTCTCTCTCGTCACCTGCGTCACCTCTGTCTCTCCCCCCCATCATCTGTCTCTCTCTCTTCACCTCCATCACTTTTCGCACACTCTCCACTGCCATCTCTATTTTGTCGCCCCCACCCTCACCTCCATCACTTATCTCTCTCTGGCGCTGCCTCTCCTTCTTCCACTTATGTCGCCCCTCTCCCTCTTCACACCCACAACGCCTCTCTCGCCCACCTTCAGCCCCTCTCTACTCCCTCTTCCTCCCACTTCTCGGGTGCTCACCTCCTCTGCTATGTCCTGTTTCCCCCATGCCGCGCATCTCTGTGTCCCCCTCATGGTAACGTTACCACGGGAGTCACACGGGAACGTAAAAAAATAAAAATCCTTGGTAAAAATAATTGAGATATACGCAACATTGAATTTTTTCTGTTAAACCGTATTTGTAGTCGATGTGTGGAATCGTGTGAGCCGGCGTGAACAAAAAATTATCGGCCCGCATGCACGGTTCAAGGATCGATTTGTCGAGCGTCGCGCGCCTCTGATACTTAAAAGCGAGCAGAGAGTGCAAACCGCTCCTCCATAGCAACGCTTCGGCAGAACGCGACCATAAAGGCCATGGCTGTGTGAGGACTGTCTGTGCGCTTCACCACCAGCACATCACAGCGACTATAATTTATTATGCATTATTAGGTTCTGGGGAGAATGATGACCGACAATGAAATCCGTAACTTTAGCTGAAGGGTTGCATTGAAACTCTCTGTTAAAGTTAGTCTGTCTCACCCCTTCCTCCTACACATGGCGGCCCACATATCATATAGCATCTCTCTGAAGGCCTCTTATTGTTCATCCTATGTGGAAGAACGCTATCATTCCTCAGAATTCTAGTTATTATTCCTTGACGCATTCATTTATTTATTGAATTAATTGTTATTCATTGAGGCATGCATTTATCTATTGAGAACAATGAATTCTCTGTTGTTGTTCTTTTTAGCCTATCTATGGGAAACAAGGTGCCTGCTTGTGAATGATTTAGCGATCGCGGATAGGTGTCGTGTAGTGTGTGCTGTCGCGTTGGACGATTTGGTGGTCGATACGTCACCCTGTTATGTGAGCTGACAACTAATTTTGCCCTGTATGGATCTCACTCTCTCTCTATCCCTCTCCCTATATTCCTCTCTCTCTCTCGCTATTCTAATTCCCTCTCTCTTTGACTCCTTCTATTTCCGGAGAGCCTGGATCCTGCCCACACTTCTCAATGTTGCGCCATGTCTTCGACATGAAACACTCCAGCACGACAGCCTTCCCTCTTCCTTTTTCCCCCTCACCTCCGTTTGACTTTTCCCTCTCATTTCCTTTGGAGCTCACTCTGGTCAGAGAGGTCTGTTTAACCATTTATGACACGCGACTGCAGTGCTCTCACCTCGTTACTCCTTTTGTTAGCGCTCTCTCACTCACTGGGATGAGCAATTAACATAATAGTGTGTGGACATGCTTTGTTCACACAAACACAAAAGCGTCCAGACACACACCCATGCACGCACGCACACGCACATGCACACGCACACACACACACACACACACACACACACACACACACACACACACACAAACACACACACACACACACACACACACACCTGTACAATAGGCCAGTCATCAAATAAGACAGGGAATAATTTAGCTGGAATGTCCTTCATCTGGATTCTAATAAAACTCCCTGCCACATCTTATGCAGATACACACACACACAAACACACACACACACACACACACACACACACACACACCGAACACACACACACACACACACACACACACACCGACCACACACACACACACACACACACACACACACACACACACACACACACACTCACCCACACACAAACACACACACACACAAACACACACACACACAAACCCACACACTGAGAGTCAGGTAATTGTTTTTCCAATGGTTCTTGATGAATTTCTGATGTTTTTTTCAAGCAGAATGATTGTTTTTTTTCCTGTCACATCAGCGAATAAACATGTTCTCCTCCTGAGCCAATCACTGAGAGGTTTGCAGCAATCTTGCGTCATGTTGTCCGGAG
>NW_027641497.1:17500-22500 GCF_949987615.1 Pollachius pollachius
CTACCAGTAATTGAATTCATGAGTTATTGACTTGGCCTTTTGGGAGGAGACAAAACATACACAGTATATGTTTTGTGTTTGTTTGGTTGTATATCTATAGCTGTGGGGGCCGGTGGATAGATAGATAGGATGATGAGACAGAGGGCAAAAAAAAGGGAATGAGGGGGAAAAAGGGGGATGGCAGGGCAATATATATCTATCCTTCTCTCAATGGTATATAGAAGTACCTATTTATGTGCATTTCTATCCACCAGATTCCTTCTGCACATCATCTTTATCCCTCCCTCGTGGGCCCCTCCTCTGCTCCTCTCAGCCTAACACCCTCTCCATCTCTCCCCCTCCCCCTCTCTCCTCCATCTCTCCCCCTCCCCCTCTCTCCTCCATCTCTCCTCCTCCCCCTCTCTCCTCCATCTCTCCTCCTCCCCCTCTCTCCTCCATCTCTCCCCCTCCCCCTCTCTCCCCTTCTCTTCCATTCTCTCCTCCGTCCCCTTCCCCCCCACTCTCTTCCTCCCTCTCTACCACCCCTTCATCCCCTCCCCTTCCCTCTATTCCTCCCTCCAACCACATCCTCCCCTGTCCCATTACCTCCCCTCCCACCATCACCCCCGCCCATTTACCTCTCCTTGACTCTTCTCCTCAATCCATCTATGCCTCCACCCTCCCCCTCTTCTCCCCTCTTCCTCTGCTCTTCCATGTGATTTTTCACATGTTGCTCACTTATCACTTAGGACATTCACTTAACCCCTCCCCCTTTCATTTCTAACTTTCCTCAACAAAAAAAAATATTATGTTAATATGTTATTCATCTTTTGAAGTATGCTCTAGTGCACAAGGATAAATCTCAGCAATCTTGACATGTGAGCTATAACTATAGAGATAAAATCGCTCATTATTCTTTGCAAGGCTAATGTATGCAGAAAAATGGATGGATGGATATATAGAAAGATCATTGTATGCTTTATTAGTCCAATGTAAAGTGGCTGGGTTTAACATTTAGACTATGCTTGCAGTGACTGTTTAAAACGGCAAATATTCCATGTGCCAAAGTAGAATGATAGAAGCCAACCTAAATAATGCAAAATCCCGATTAAAACCTACTCTGGTTTATCTGTTTATACTACATGTCAAACTAAGAATTGGGGGCTAACAAATAGCGAATGTGTTCTTGTTTTAGGCAGCCAATACCCACTTCACACATTTTGTGTATTATACTTTGTGTATTTACCTTGTAATCAGCCTCAGGCAAAACACTAGCAAACGTTAGACAATGGTTTTATTTATTTTTCAGCGTTGTCTGTTTGCAGCTACTAGCGCTACTGGAAATAAACATGAGGGACAGTTGTGGCTCAGGAAACACAATGTCTCCCAGTCGCCCACGAGTCTTCTAATTAGGAGTATGGATCCAACTGTCATATGGCAAAGATATTTTTGGCAATATTTACTTTTAATATAATATAACGAGAAGACTGAAGAGAAAAGGAGAGGGGAAATAGCCAGGCTGTATAATTATCATTAGTCTCAGTCTCAGACAGATACTATTAATATCATCAAACCATCAAACTATGGCTTTGCAATACCTGCATTGTTACACTGCTTCTTATGGCTCTCGTTTTACATCCCCCTTTCATCATTCTCCCTTCTTCCTCTTTCACTGTTTCTCGCCCACTTATTGTCTGAATGTGTCGACATGTTTGATTTTATCCTTTGCAATGTTGTGCTTGCGTGTGTGTGTGTGTGTGTGCGTGTGTGTATGTGTGTGTGTGTGTCTAGTGATTGGATCTTGGAGTTCACCAAGAGGAGAAGAGGGCAATTAGACACACACACACACACACACACACACACACACACACACACACACACCACCACCATCTAGACACATAAAACAACACACAAAAACACCATGCACCCAACCATACACAGACACACAGACACACAATCAAACAGACCCACACATTTAAAGTCAAGCAGGCTGACTCAGGCCTCATTAGAATACATCTCAAACTATCAGTCTCCATGTAAAAGTGGACATATGACATTACTTTACTGCAATATCCAAGAGCCACCCACAAAGACACCCGAAGTCACTCATGCGTCACCATGAGACTCTAGACAAATACTAATTAAAAATGGTGATGTGAAATCCCCTGTGCAGTATAATAGCACAGAGACACATGCAAACAAGCTATTTGCATGTAGCCAGAGAGCTCTTTGATAATGTCACACTGCTTTTAGGCCTAAATGATCCCTCAAGCACTTCCCCTCTGCTCCTTGGCGTCTACACAACACTGTGTGTGTGTGTGTGTGTGTGTGTGTGAGTGTGTGTGTATGTGTGTGTGCCTGCATGTGTGTGTGTATGTGCATGTGTGTGTGTGTGTGTGTGTATGTGTGTGTGTGTTTGTGTGTGTGTGGAATAATAACCGTGTATGTGCGTGGGTGTGTCTGTTTGAGCGTGTGTGCATGTGTTAATGTAGGTCTGTGTGTGTGTGTGTCACACTAACCCAACCAGGGGAGAGAGAGAAAAAGCAAAAGAGAGCGAGATTAAGAGAGAATTTGACTACATACTGTATGCATGTTATTGTGAGTGCACCATGTGTGTATGTAGGCATGTGTATGCCTACATATGTGTGTGTGTTTCTGTGTGTGTGTGTGTGTGTGTGTGTGTGTGTGTGTGTATGTGTGTGTTTGTGTGTGTGTGTGCGACTGCACCCTCTCGGGGCCCACAGCGCTGGTGATTGCCTGCGGCAACAAAGATAAGCTTCACCCTAGTGCCAAATACACCCAGGAGGACTGCTGGGGAAGAGAGAGAGGGAGAGAGCCACCAGGATGGGTAAAGAGACCTCAGGTAGAGGGAAAGAGAGAGAGAGAGAGAGAGAGCCACCAGGATGGGTAAAGAGACCTCAGGTAGAGGGAAAGAGAGAGAGAGAGAGAGAGAGAGAGAGAGAGAGAGAGAGAGAGAGAGAGAGAGAGAGAGAGAGAGAGAGAGAGAGAGCCACCAGAATGGGTAAAGAGATGTCAGGTAGAGGGAGAGAGAGAGAGAGAGAGAGAGAGAGAGAGAGAGAGAGAGAGAGAGAGAGAGAGAGAGAGAGAGAGAGAGAGAGACACCAGGATGGGTAAAGAGATGTCAGGTAGAGGGAGAGAGAGAGAGAGAGAGAGAGAGAGAGAGAGAGAGAGAGAGAGAGAGAGAGAGAGAGAGAGAGAGAGAGAGAGAGAGAGAGAGAGAGACCAGGATGGGTAAAGAGATGTCAGGTAGAGGGAGAGAGAGAGAGAGAGAGAGAGAGAGAGAGAGAGAGAGAGAGAGAGAGAGAGAGAGAGAGAGAGAGAGAGAGAGAGAGAACAGATGAAGAATACAAGGACAATCTAATTTATTTTAAGGCCCGGCAGGATTCGCCATTATCGATAAGATCTGCTCACCATCCTGCCTTAAACCTAAGATGATGATGATGAGGATGATGATGATGATGATGATGATGATGATGATGATGATGATGATGATGATCATGATGCTGATGATGATAGTGAGCATCATCAGAAAGACAATGCAAATATTTGAATGGATTATCTTTGTGTTGTATTTAAGGTCTGCCTCTGTGATCATGGCAGAGTCCCACAGGGGGAAAGAAAGAACCAGATAACAGCGAGAGGGAGAGACAGAGAGAGAAAATGCCGGAGGGATAACAGAGATTATTTATCCTAGCCATGGGGGGCCTGAAAGAACGACGTAAGAGACAGAGCACTAGAGAGATAGAATGAGAGAGAGAGAAGGAGAGAGAGAGAATGTAGTGTGGGAGTATGTGTCTGTGTGTGATAGAAAGAGACAGAACAAGAGAGCAAGACAGAGAAATAAAACAAAGTGAAAGAGAGAGAAAGATGGAGAGTTCTACTTAAAAACAGACATTATTAATTCTCAATGCTTTCAGCTGTTTTTTGTGAAATAGGAAGAGAGCGAGGGAGAGAGAAAGAGAGAGGGAGGGGACGACAGATGAAGATGAGCACTATGAGGAGGATTCATTTTCTTTGAAGGGCCGGCGGGATTCGTTATCATCGATTTGATCCGCTCACCATCCTGTCTTAAAACCTAAGATGAAGAGGATGGTGAAGATGATGGGGATGATGATGATGATGATGATGATGAGTTGAGGGCTGAAGGGACAGTGAGTGCTCCATTATGTGAGTGGAGCTTCATTGCGGGTAAATCGAGGCTCACAGGGAGGTCAAGGTGCACACCTTTGACCTCTCAAAGGTGGGTTTCTTGTTAAGTCACCCTCTGTGAGAGACAGAGACTGTGTGTTGGAAAGAGTGTGTACAGTACGAACTAAAGAGCCAGACATATAGAGTGGGATGTACGGACATACAGAAAAGATGATAGGGACGTCTTTGTGTGCAGGGTCTGCTGCGTATGCGCGGTATGCACATTGGAATTTTTGCCTAAGTATGTATGCACATTGTTCTGTTTTTTAAGCACTTTTAAGCATTTCTGCGTATGAAACTGTGTGTGTGTGTGAGTGTATGACTGTCCAAGCTCAAATTAGTATGCATGTGTGCCACATGTGTGGGCGTGGGGGGAAAAAGACAGACGGAGACTGTAGACATCCTGCTTCATTTGCATGAGAAAGCCAAAACAATTACCTGACATTTGCGTCTGTAGAAAAAGACTGATGTCACCTCAGAATGGGCCTCATTCATTGGTCCCGGGCGTTACACAATAGACTGCGGGCCCACCCTGCTCGCATTCTCAGGGAGCCACAACATTTTTTCTGTGCATATTCTCCGATCCTCTGAGTAATTGACTTGCTCCTCCCTCCACTCTCCCCTCCCCCCCCCCCCCCCTCTGCTCTTCCTCGTCTCCTTTTCTCCCGACACCTCTCTGTTTCAAAAACTCTGCTACTCTCTCTCACCTCTCTTCCTCACATCTCACTTTCCCATCTCTCTCCTCCTCTCTCTCTCTCTCATCCTCTTTCCCTCTCTCCCTTCCTTTTCCTCTCCACCTCTCTTTCTTTTCC
>NW_027641497.1:27500-30111 GCF_949987615.1 Pollachius pollachius
CTATTTTAACCAGGCCCCAATAGAAAATCTATACAGTATGTACTGTATGTGCCAGTCTTATATATGGCGATGGGATTTCATTTTCCATGCTGCCCTAACCTTTCTGCCTTCTCCGCTGATCTTTATTATCTCTCTCTCTCTCTCTCTCTCTCTCTCTCTCTCTCTCTCTCTCTCTCTCTCTCTCTCTCTCTCTCTCTCTCTCTCTCTCTCTCTCTCTCTCTCTCTCTCTCTCTCTCTCTCTCTCTCTCACTCAAATGTTTTTTCTCCATCTTCTCTCCTCCTGGCTCTGTCCACTAGCCAATGTGTTATTTATACCAAGTATAAATAGATTGTTTTCCATTTTATCCCGTGGAGACTTACATAAAGAGGAGATATTGTCGCGGCAACAACAAAAATGACTTGCTATTGGCTTGCTCTGCCGTTTTAATTCACCTCTCTCTACCTCTCTCCACCTCTTTCTCTCGAGCTTGCTGGTTGAGAAATTACTTGTTCACCTTTGAACTTTGAACTCGATACTGCAGCAAGTACACAGTATGCAGTACACACACACAGTAGCCACGCACACACCTCTTTGTCCCTTATAAGCAGCGTGGATTCCCTTGCGTTGAGGTCCAGAGATATGGATGTGTGGTGGTATGATCAATGCTTGGTTGTGCGCGGGTCGGTGCAGGCCCAGTGTTTCAGAGAACAGCATCCTACACAAGACCCTAGCCATGTAAACACACACGCCAGCCACCGACAGATCCCCCGGGTCCCTCGCATATAGCCCATGAATATTTACATGCCACCAGACTCTCTGCATTAAATGTCTGGCCTTGGGGGACTTTCCATATGCTCACCTTGGGAAGCTCAAAGGAGAGGGGGATGAAAAGAGAGATAAAAGAGAGGGATCTAAAGAGTGATTAAAGAGAGGGAGGAGGAGGGTTCTATCACCTCTGTGTGATTTTCTCTCTTCAGTAAGAGAAGAGGGGAATTCACCCCTTCCTCCTATTTTGTCTCTCTCTCTCTGTTGCGCCCCCATCCCCCTCCATCACAGCACGCAGCCTCTCTCTGTTTCCGCCATTCGTCTCGAGGAGACATCATTTCTCCGAGGCTACGGCCTTCGTAGCTCTCTTCGTGTTTTGAAGTAAACATTGTTCAGACATGATTCGGATTCTTTATCCAGGTAAACTTTCCAGCCCTCTTCAACCTAGCCCCCCCACCTACCTACCTCTCTCCCTCGCTCTCTTTCTCTCCCTCTCCCTCTCACACAAGAGAGAGAGAGAGAGAGAGCGCTTTATCGCTCTCTTGTCTTTCTCACTCTATACTGATGCTCAATTGTCTAACAATTTAACATCTCTAATATAATAAACCAACACACCAACTTGTGTCCGCCTGTTGCACATCACTTGGAATTTCCATGACAACACCACGCTGACAACTGGCCAATCTCGTGCTGCTCATTTGCATCTAATTTGCATATTGCCAAAGCCACCGCTGGCATTTGACTTTGACAGGAGAAGGCAACTGATGTGACCCCGTCCAATGCTCTCTCTGCTCTGTGTTTTCTTATTATTTCAAGCTTTTTACCCTTTCACCACCTCACTTTCTACTACTTAACCCGGCCCGTAACCTCATCTCCACTTGTCATAACTCTCTCGCTCTCTCTCCCTCCAATCTCTCCGAACTCTCTTTTCACTTACTTCTGTTTGTAACTCTGTCTTCTCATGTAACTGTCAGCTTTGCAGTCAATTTGCCATTTTCTCTTTTCCCTTCTGTTACCTCCCCCACAAGCAAATGTTTTCAAAACAGAAGCTCAGAGATGTGTCCAAAATCGCCACCATCATCCTCCTGTTTCTCTTGAATTCATTTTTCCTCCACATCTTTCCCCCTTTGCTTTTACTTGTATTATTTTGCACCAATCGGAGAGCTCCCGGCCTAACCACTGAAAGTCATCTATGAATTCATGGACGACTATGAATTTATCGAGACAGTCAGACACGGCTTGTATTTGTTTTCGAAACGAAATACTATCCTTTCCCTTCTGTGGCTGGTAATACAGCTGGCACTGTACACACAGACACAGACACACAGACACAGACACACACACACGCGATACTATTACTGTTTATACTAATATGCATAATGCAAAAAAAACACAAACACATAAATATTTTTATCAGTCTCACATGAAAAACCAACAAACAAAGACACTTTAATATGCGCGTTAAAGTCCCATCAGACTGACAAAACCTCACATACAAGTTGTACTTTACGCCTACTTACTGCACACATACTTTAATGCACAAACACAACACACACACACACACACACACACAAGCACACACACACACACACACACACTCTTGCAAACATGTATTGCAGTCAACAATCAACTCCCAAGAAGCTGTGAGATTAAAACTTCCTTCCCCTGGCATTAGAGAAATCTTTAGCTGATTAAGCAGACAGAGAACGGCATATTGTTTATTTTTTTTTACTTCTTTTTGTTTAAAGTGCTTCCAATTAAACAAATTCTCCATAACACAGATAAGCATCTCTAATTTGCCCTCATCAACTCCACAACAACTCTGGAGCCAGCACGGAGAACAACAACACTGCAAGAGGTCTTGGA
>NW_027641496.1:0-22446 GCF_949987615.1 Pollachius pollachius
AAGTGCAAGGACGTGTAGCACGCGAGAAGTGTGCACATTGTGTCTAAGAGTCACCTGAACATCTCCTCCTCCACCCCTCTCTTCGGCGGGTCCCTCGGTCGACTCCCGCCGGTTTTATTCATTAAAAGAACCGGGGCTCATTTGCATAGCGCCTCCGCGCCCCAGCGGAGCGAGCACCTTTTACATCTTCCGATTCGGCGACGCTCCGTGTTTTAATTGAGCCCTTTGGATCTCCCCTTCAATCCGGTCCTTTCCGCCGTGTACTGCGAGACGGCGGAATCCCCAGTGATTTAAAGGGGGTCTCCCCTCCCCAAGCCCCGTCTGGGGGGGGGGGGGGGGGGGGGGGGGGGTCATACTGCAGGTAATTGGTAAACGGCAAATGGACTGCATTTATACACCGCTCTTCTAACCAGTGGCCGCTCAAAGCGCTTTGCAACACTGCCTCACTGTCACCCGTTCATGCACACGCGTTCACACCCCGACGGCGGAGTCGACTACGCAGGACGACAGCCAGATGGTCAGGAGCAGTCAGGGTGAGGCGTCTCGCTCAGGGACACCTCGACACTCGGCTAGGAGGAGCCGGGGATCGAACTAGCAACCTTCGGGGCACCAGCCAACCCGCTCTACCTCCTGAGCCACATGTAGTGGTTCTGCTGCGTCGTGGGCCGCTCCGTCGTGGGCCCCTCCGTCGTAGGCCCCTCCGTCGTGGGCCCCTCCGTCCGGGCTGTAGGTAGTTGTTCTGCATCGTCGTGGTAGCGGGGCCCGTAGAGAGGCCCCTGAATGTCAGTAGAAACAGCTGGGGGCCCCAGGGGACTACAAGCTTAACCTGGTGTTCCAGGGGGGCGGCCAGCCGGGCCCTTGATGTCGGCATCAGAGAAGCTCCTCGTTGGCTGGCACACTCAGGTTTATTTTTATTGCTGTTGCCGGGGAACTGTTGGCAGGGGAAATAAAGATCCGTCCGAAGAGCGATTCCGGTCCAAGAAAAAAGGAACATTTGGTTGGAATGTTTCTAAACTGCTTTTTCTCGAGAGCGCTTGGAGCTTCTCGCAGCGCGCGTTCCCGTCGGGGCGCGTTCGCAGATGCATGACGAGGGAACGAGACGGCAGCTCCGCGGACGAGCCGCTCCCGGCGGACACACGCACTCGTTATCAGAACGCTGCTCAACACACAAAGTCTCCCCCCCCCCCCCCCCCCTCGCCGCTACGAGAGCGCGGCGAGGCGCGCGCCGACGGGCTTAAACAAGCTAATTGAGATCCGAAGAGTTTCAAGTTGGATGTGGAGCGACGCGCGGCCCACTGCCGGGAGGGAGGGGACACACACACACACACACACACACACACACACACACACACACACACACACACACACACACACACACACACACACACACACACACTTTAAACTGGCCGGCTGCCAAAGCAGCTCACTTCTTTTAAACGTCGCACGGAGCGGAAAGCGGCGGTTGGTTAAACCGGAGACGCGCGCGACCTTGAGGTTGACTCGCGTTAAAGGAGGGAGGGAGGGGTGGGGGGGGGATTAAAAGGCAATCTCCGGTGGACCCTTCACCTCATCAATATTGCAGGGCTCCTCTGAGCGGCCGGGGCGACGGAGCAGACGCGATGGGACCGGGGGGGGGTGGGAGTAAGGGGGTCGGGGTCCTGGATGAAGGACGGGACGTCTGCTCGGTCGAGGCGTAATTACGAGGGTTTGACTCGGAGAGTTTGTTTTGGAAGCCGCTCAGTATTGTAATGTGGCGAGTTGTCGCGGGAGCAAGGGACTGCGTGTGTGTGTGTGCGTGCGTGTGCGTGTGTGCGTGTGTGTGTGTGTGTGTGTGTTAGATGGTATATTTCTTATTTGGCTTCCCTCATTAGTTTTGTTTATCATTTCTTCGGGCCACCGCAGCCCTGTGTGTTAGAATACGGTCATGGTGTTATCTCGTATAATTTGATGATGTTTATTCCGCGCGTTATCCTGTCTAAATTCCCTGTCCTTGTTTAGTAAACATTAACAACACTTGTTTAGGGACCAGGGAGCAGAGCCGCCGCTCCGCCGTCTGAAGTGATACTTCCGCAGCTTTTATTTTGCATAATGGTTGCGCTGGACGCCTCTCACGGTGCTCCTGTTTCTAAACTGCGGCTCGCGAGCCAGGAGCGGTCCCATCGCGGGACCCCAGTCCTGGCGTCCCACGATGGGGACGCAAGTGGGTCGCGCGATGGCTGCCATGAACATTTCATGGACTTTTTCTTTCGGAACCGTTTGTTTACGCTCTGTTTGTCTGTTTGGTCTGGGTTTAATTGGTCTCTTTGAGGACGGAGAAGGGGAATAGAGTGTTGATGAACTATATACAGAGAGAGAGGTTCATTATCTCTCCTTTTTAGACGTTTGAGAATGTGTTGCTTATTTTGCTGCAGGTAGGATTCATGGGGTCCTGCCGTGAGACTCCTGGTGTGTGTCTGTGGGGTAGCCTAGCCTAGCACTGTAGCATGGTTTAGCATAGCTCAGGGGCCCTTAAAGTCCTCATCTCAGGAGCCACAGGACCATTTCAGTGTGCCTGTTGGCTAGCCTAGCCTAGCGTAGCATTGTAGCATGGTTTAGCCTAGCTCCGGCCCTTAAAGTCCTTATCTCAGGAGCCACAGGACCACTTCAGTGGGCCTGCTGGCTAGCCTAGCATAGCATGGTTTTGCCTAGCTCAGGGCCCCTTAAAGTCCTCATCTCAGGAGCCAGAGGGCCATTTCAGTGTGTCTGCAGGCTAGCCCAGCCTAGCATTGTTCAGCTGAGGTCTGTAGAGTCGCTCTGTCATGGCGGGACCTCCCCCTGGGCCATTATCTCTGGTTTCCTGCCGTCGCGGTTCGGCTGCTGCTGCTCTGTCCTTGGTCGGAGTTTCAAAGTGAATGACTAATACCCGGTCCCCCTACCCGCAGCTGTACCCCGACATAGTTTTGTGTGGTGTTCCCCTATTGGCCGTTCCACCGCCAAACTTAGCGGTCGTGTTTTTGTCGGTTTGTTTTTTCAGCGAGGACGTTAGGGAGTTTTATTGTTTTTAGCCAGAGGATGGCGGTTCAACTTTGTTTCAAAGGTCTAAGGTGGGGAACCTAAGGTGGGGAACCATCTTGTTGAGAGGCTGGGATTGGCCGGTTCAGATTTCGGTGAGCCGATATGATTGGCAGTTTGGCACGTTGTCAAGATTCCTGGCTTCTAGATTTGTCTTTGGAAGTCGTATGTCCGGAACGCCGTCCCTCCTCTTTAAACGTTCCCTTCCGTCTGTGAATTTAGTTTATGTGTGACATAAATGCAGAGTTTTATTTACACATACCATGAATGTAGTGGTGAAAGGGTTCTGTAATAAATACGCTGTAGATAAGCCAAAGATAAAACGTTTTATTTGACTTCACTTTTATCGTAGCATAAGTCTCGTTGAGAGTAAAAACCCTTTCCTCAAGGGCGCCTTGGTCAATATAATGGCATTAAAAAGCAGAACCTCACGCACAAAGAGGCACTAGGGTCGGATAAACACTAACACAGTCCTGACTTCCTGCTTCCCTAGTATGAAATTAAGTAGTGAAATAAATCAAATATCGTCTGTGCCCGTTTATTAAGGACCTCTCTGACTGCAGTGGGGGGGAAGAAGAGGTAAGGTGGAGGGCCAAAGTGATTTATGTTCTTAAATTACTGACACGTCCTTTTCACATGGGACTGTGATTACCGGCGGACCCTTGGTCACCTGCCTTAATTCACCCTAATTCACTTAGCGCCACCCACGAGGAGAGTCACGACAGCCGGTGACAGGCAGTGCTTCACATCATTACTGGACGTCCTCCGCATCCTGTCCGAGCTGAGTGTGGGGGAGGGAGGAAAGAGGTGAGAGGGGGAGAGGGAGAGAGGGAGAGAGGGGAGAGGGAGAGAGGAGAGAGAGAGGAGGTGAGAGGAGGAGAGGGGAGAGGGAGAGAGGAGAGAGAGGAGGTGAGAGGGGAGAGGGAGAGAGGGAGAGAGGAGGTGAGGGAGAGAGGAGAGAGAGAGGAGGTGAGAGGAGGAGAGGGGAGAGGGAGAGAGGGAGAGAGGAGGTGAGAAGAGGGGAGAGGGGGAGAAGGGAGAGAGGAGAGAGGGGGAGACAGGAGAGAGGGTGAGAGGAGGTGAGAGGAGGAGAGAGGGGGAGAAGGGAGAGAGGAGAGAGGGAGCGAGGAGGTGAGAGGAGGAGAGAGGGAGAGAAGAGAGCGGAGGCGAGAGGGGGCAAGGAGAGAGGAGGGAGGGAGAGAGGAACTCCTTTTTATTTTTAAACTAGCTGTTATCCCAGCCGTCTCCTGGGAGTTCAGACACTGTTTATCAAGGAGCAGGTCAGGGTCAGGGGTCATCTTGCTCTAGGAGGTCTACAGGTTATGAAGGGTCAGGGGTCAGGGGTCATCTTGCTCTAGGATGTCTAACTGGAGTCAACAGCCTAGACTATCCTGCCCCCGATGTAGGAATGGTGTTTACGGAAAGGCTGCATTCTGTACACGTATACTTTACTGTTCGGATAACATAGTGCTGCTACATTATCTACTGCTAGTACTGCTACTATTACTACTATTACTACTACTGCTGCTGCTGCTGCTGCTACTGCTACTACTACTACTACTATTACTAGTACTATTACTACTTCTACTATTACTATTACTACTGCTGCTGCTGCTGCTACTACTCCTACTATTACTATTACTACTTTTACTATTACTACTTCTACTATTACTATTACTACTACTGCTGCTGTTGCTGCTACTACTACTACTTCTATTAGCACTGGCACAACTGGTAGTATGTCTACTACTACTACAACTAGTAGAAATACTTCTAGTAGTACTACTACGTTGTGTTCTATTTCATCGGTTTCATCTTACTGACCTACGTGCTTGAAACAGCGCCCCTGGCGGTCATCCGGGACTCATAAAACCGTAGTTGCAAACGTAACTATCGTTGCTGCTGTTGCTGCCTACTTAGGCCTCGAGACAGATCTTTGTACCACCATACTTTATCTCTGGTAGAAAATGAATTGATGAATGAATGACTAAAATGGAACCGAATTTCTTTAATATACAGCGATGACGGTGTTCGGTGATTTATGCATACCTCACCAAAATCTCAGGAAACATTTTTAGATTAAAACCTTATTTTAATCCCTTGGCTGCGGGGGTGCATTCAAACAGCAAACGTACTCCTCCCAGGAACGGTATATGCCGGTGGAAATGCTATTACGTTAAAATGAGCGGGGATCCCGCCAGGAAGTTCTCTTTAATTACGTTAGGCTTTCACTAGAGCTTCACGTCTCCTCCCATCACGATGAGGATTCACTAAATCTCCTTCATTTCTAAAGTTTCTAGGTTTTACGTGAAGCGTTAAAAGCATCGCCAACTGCTGTACACTACTATAATGACTTAACGTTTAGGGGGTCTTTGTTCAGCTGAGCAGGAGGCGAAAGTGGAGTAAGGGGAGGAGGAAAAGGGGGAGTTTGTGGCATTTGGTTGAGGAGAAGAAGTCGTTGATTCTGCTGGTTTAACTCTGTCGGTTAATTTCTCTGTCTCTCTCGCTCTACCGCTCGCTCTCGTTCTACCGCTTGCTCTCTCTCTTCCTCTCTCTTCCTCTCTCTTTCTCCCTTTCTCTTTCTTTCTTTCTTTCTTTCTTTCTTTCTTTCTTTCTTTCTTTCTTTCTTTCCTTCTCTCTTTCCTTCTCTTTTTCCATCTCTGTCTCTCTGTCTCTCTCTCTCTGTCTCTCTCTCTGTCTCTCTCTCTCGCTCTCTGACCTCATCGACCGACAGACGGTTCCCATTCCGGGGCCCCTGGTCTCTGGGAGACTCCCTCCCCCTCCCCCTCCCCCGGCCCCGGCCCCTGGAGCTGCCGGCTTTGTTCTGGACGGAGCGCTAGTGGGTCACCTGGAGGCTAGCCAGCAGCTCAACTGGAGGCTAGCCAGCAGCTTACCTGGAGGTTAGCCAGGAGGGGGGTAGCCAGGAGGCTCGGCGGCGCGCTAACATCAAGGCTAATGGCTAGCCTGTCGGGCCTAGCTAGGGGCTAACCTAAGTGGATAACCTGTGTCATAGAAATGGATGCTAGCCAGGAGGTGGTTAGCCTAGCTAGGAAGATAAGCTTGAGCCTAGCCACGAGGACAGAGCTAGGAAATCAAGAGGGATACCCTGATGGCTAAACTGGAGGCTAACACGGCGGCTAGCCATCAGTGTAGCGCTGGGCCTAGTCGATTTATATTAGTCGGATACCCGCCACCGTGCTAACTGGATGTTAGCCAGCGCGCCAGGTTGTTTAAACATGTAAACTGTTATGAGTGCACCATATGGAAGCCATCGCTGGGGTGGGCCGGCCAGGAGCCCGGGCTCCGACCCCCCCCCCCGTGTGTGTGTGTGTGTGTGTGGGTGTGTGGGTGTGTGTCGTCCACACTGTCTGCAGTATGGACAGTGTATAACAACATTCAACTCTGAGCTCGCGTTGCACGCCTCAGTCGCTGACCACTGAAACACCGCACGTGTGTGTCTGCGTTTGTTTGTATTTCCTTTTGGGGGAGGGCGATTGCCACTTATTCTTTGAAGCATGTACCACAAACGGCTATTCATAACCAACTTCCTGTCTTTCTGGTGACTTCCTGTTTCAAGTGGGCTGAGCCCCCGCCCCTCTGCCACAACTGGCTCAAACCGGTTTAGGGGAAATGACTAATATCCCATTCCTACATCAAAATGTTGGGCGATGTTTGGGCCTCGAGTCATCGGTTGCCTCCGATTTATGGATGTAGCATTAGCGGTCAGCCAACCGAAGACCCTCATTCGAATTGTAGCATTATCTATGAGTGACAGCAACAGAAGGCGGCGGGTTTTAAGCTTAACGGGTACAGTACGGGTGGTGGTAGGGGATGTTTGGGGTTTTGAGTGGAAAATACTTGATCGATTTTGGCTCACACTGAATTTCAGTTGAACAATTCTTATATTTAAAATTTCCTGAAACGTACCACCTCATCACTTGTTATTCAATCTATACATAAAACCCAACTCTCGAGTATAATTATATTTTGGTATTTATTTAGTTAAATACGATAGACCTATAATTAGTTTCTAGTATTTTTTTCCCTCCAGATTAAGTCCCAATCATTGAAATGAGTCATTACGAGCTGAATTTTCCGTCCTCTAATAATTAGACTTGAACGTGATTGTTCGGGAAAAGGGGCTTCCTCCTAATTCAGCGTGAATGTCATAGATTCGGTGAGTCCAGGGAGTTCTCTGTCTCCGCGCTCCGGGCGGTGGAAACGGGTTTGACTGGAGGTGATAGACACTGTCGGCGCTGTGCCGCACTCCTCTGTGGGGGGTCTCCCCCTCACAACAACACAAACACAATCAGTCTTCCGGAACACCCCATGAAGCGCCCATAAAACAACAGGGAAACAGAATTATTGCAAAAAGAAAAGCCAATAAAAATTCAGATCGAAGCAAGGGGTGAAGAAACTAAGGAAACGCATCAAATCAAAAACACAAAAACAACAAACAGACAAACACTGACAAGGTCGATTAACAACGTGTCAAAATAATAAAAGAGGTAACTAGTGCAAACAATAATGAGATAATAATATTGACTTAAGTTGACTTTAGGATTTCAATTTAAGTAAAAAAAAAAGAATGAATCTAGACGGCAGCGATGGAGCGATAAAAAACCAGTCAGAACCAGAAGGAACAAGTCGGAACCAGTCGGAGCCAGACTGACTTTGATCACGCCCCCCCCCCCCCCTTTGGCTGACACCTTCCCACTCCCATGATGCATTGCAGTGTGGAGAAGGTGGCGCGTGATTGGAGGACGTCCAGGTGACCGCAGGGGGTGGCGGGAGAATAATGATGAAGCTTTATTAGCACTGATGAGACGGCTTTTGTGTGTGTGCTTGTGTGTGTGGGGCCGGTGTGAGCTCTCACATATATTAACAATTGCCAGAGTGTTAGTTGGTTCAGTCAGAGCGGTGTACGTGTGTGTGAGATCCAGCTGAGTGTGTGTGTGTGGGCGGGTGTGAGACAGAGCTGTGTGTGTGTGTGTGAGACAGGTAGGTCCACAGGGATGACTCTTGAGAAGCTCCTAATTAGCAATCACAACAAGTAGAGCAGTGGACACAAATGAAACGCGCACGCAAACGCAGAGAACACACACACACACACACACACACACACACACACACACACACACACACACACACACACACACACACACACACACACACACACACACACACACACACATGCCACTGACAGTGACAGTACGTCCTTGGCAGTGCTGTGGTCCAGCAGGCTGTATCAGTGTGTCTCGTTGGCGTTCACCAACTGCTGTTACCACTCACAAACACTGAGCCTCCAGACATTCTGTTAGTATTGGCGGTGATGATTGTGAGGCTCGACTGTGGAAGACAGTTGGACTGTATCGGTCATGACCATTGGACTGTATCGGTGATGACAGTTGGACTGTATCGGTGATGACAGTGGGACTGTATCGGTCATGACCATTGGACTGTATCGGTGATGACAGTGGGACTGTATCGGTGATGACAGTTGGACTGTATCGGTGATGACAGTTGGACTGTATCGGTCATGACGGTTGGACTGTATCGTTGATGACAGTTGGACTGTATCGGTGATGACAGTGGGACTGTATCGGTCATGACCATTGGAATGTATCGGTGATGACAGTGGGACTGTATCGGTGATGACAGTTGGACTGTAGCTGTCATGACAGTTCAACTGTATCGATGATGACAGTGGGACTGTATGACTGTAATTGTTATGAAAAAGTGATGGCTGTTAACTAGCCATCACTGGCTGTTAACTAGCGATGAGTCATGCTGAACTGGGGATTAGAGTTCAACTTCAATGGTGATGGTAGTTATTTTGTGACGGGGATGACAGTCAGACGCGTGATGTTGTTCACTGAACTGAGAGGTAAAAGGAGTTCTTCAGACTATACTGTTGAATGAAGATAGTTGGTTCTGAGATGGAGTAGGAATGGAAATGCAAGGAGAGATTGAGAGAGACAGAGTTTGAGGAGAGAGAAAGGAGGAGAGAGAGGGAGATGGACTGAATGGAACGAGTGGTAGAGCGAGCTAACAAGTGGCCTGGGGATAAAGTGTGAAAAGGTGTGAAATGAGAAAATACAGATACTAAGAAAGAGAGAGGGAGAGAAACCTCCACATGAACTTGTGACATCTCCAGCATGCATTATTTTCAAAGAGGCAATCACAGAAAAAAAGTCATGAATAATGAATAATGATAATTATTCATAACAAATGAACAATGAGACATAACTGTCACAACTGCTGCATATATTATTATTATTATTATTATTATTATTATTATTATTATTATTATTATTATTATTATTATTTTACTGTTTATTATATCTTATCATTCTACTTTTATTCTACTTTTCTCTGCTACATTTGACTCGAAAGTAAAACTGGAAACTGCCTGTCAATAGAACAGACAGCAGGAAGACCTTCTGAAGGAATTTAGTTTGAACAATCAAAATCACAATACTGTCCCCTAGAGAAGGAAGCAGAAAAAAGGTCTTCACAGCTGGACTCAAAAGGTCTTCACAGCTGGACTCAAAATGTTTTCACAGCTGGCCTGAAAAGGACTTCACAGCTGGCCTGAAAAGGTAATAACATCTGGCCTGAAGAGGTGTTCATATCTGGCCTCAAAAGGTCTTCACATCTGGCCTCAAAAGTTCTTCACATCTGGCCTCAAAAGGTCTTCACATCTGGCCTTAAAAGGTCTTCACATCTGGCCTTAAAAGGTCTTCACATCTGGCCTCAAAGGTCTTCACATCTGGCCTTAAAAGGTCTTCACATCTGGCCTCAAAGGTCTTCACATCTGGCCTTAAAAGGTCTTCACATCTGGCCTCAAAGGTCTTCACATCTGGCCTTAAAAGGTCTTCGCATCTAGCCTCAAAATGTAATCACAGCTGGCCCCTCACCCCCTGACGACCAGCACCCTAGAGACCTTGTCCCTCGGTGTGCAGGGTGTGTCATTCGATGGGTGGGGGGGTTGGGTGCACCCATGCATACAGACCACCCCACACACCCCGACATCCGTCCCGCGTCTCCGACAGGGTCGTCCTCTGACCCTTGCCTAGAGGCATGGCTGGAGGCCGGGTTAGTGAGGGTCCCTACCTGCAGTACACCTCACCAAGACTCCAGATTCAAGAGTTGGATTTGTCACATGCATACACATATACTTTGAAAAGAAAGTGAGAGTGCCGCAGTACAATATAGGCAAGGCAAGGCAACTTTATTTATATAGCACTTTTCATACACAAGGCAGACTCAAGTGCTTCACATATAGGTACACCTCGACACTCAAAAAGGAGGAGCTAGGGGATTGAACTAGCAGCCTTCTGGGTACCATGTGTGAGTGACTTGAAGGGGGCACTGGTGGGGTTGGCATCGATGTTCAGTGTGCCAATGGGTTCTCCTGAGAACGAGGGTGTTGTAAGGGAGCGAGGTGAAACCGTGTGACTCTGCAAGAAAAAGGAATCGGTGTCACTCACACAAAGTGTTTCGCCTGGCAATAAACGGTGAAAATGAAAATCCGCAGGAGAAAAAACTTGATGGGATATATACGACCGGCAGAAGCGTGTACACTGTGTATTAAAGCCCGACAAATTACACTCTGAGAAGGAATTGGTGTGCAGCATGCTGAAGATACCGTTTTTTTTAAGCCAGCACACCTAGCTCCAACTCTCTAGATTCTACCAGTGCGATAAGAAGTAGCACGATAACACGAAAGGCGAGAGAACCACCAGGGTTGTATCTCTGAGAAAGTGAAACGTTTTATTGATTAAATTCCATCACGGCTGGTTTGGGTCCCAGAATGGCATGGGGTGTGTGCAGTTCGTATCGACTGTGGAGCAGGAGCTTTCATACACTGTGAATGCTGTGTAGTTGGTGTGATGTGTAACTGCTTGCCTGATAGGCTAACAGAGGTCAGGGGATGATACAGCTCACACTCTCGGAGTCTGTGGGCTCTCAGGCTTCATGTTGTTCGTGTGGAGATATCCTTATTGAAACTTTTTTAAACTTTTTTGGAGGACCAAACAAACCAACAAAATGAAAACATGAAAAATACAAGTAGTAAACAAACATGAGGTCATGGGACATTCACGCAATTCAAAACAAAATTTGTCAAATTTTAAATGAAATGTCATTTCTGAAACATGCTTTGAAACATCACATTGGCCAAAGAAATACTCGACGGTTCTTCCACCGTCTTTCTTCCAGCTATTGGTGGAGCCGTATAGAGTTATAAGAGATGAACAATATTGAAAAAGAGGTCACCTGTGTGGATATCTTGATGTAAAGCTGCACAGTTTACATCAAAGGATGCAACATTGTTAACCAGTGTGTTGGTTTAAGTGTTGTAGCTACGGTACCATGTTGGCTATCGTAACCTGTTGGCTCTCTGCTGGTCTGTGTTCAGAAGAAGAACGTTTGCTAACGGAAAAACTGGGGAGCTTTCGATCAGTCAGGGGCTGTGCTACAGGGGCGAACACTTCCTCATAGGAATAAAAATAGCACTACTATAACATTGTCCACGGTTTCAGTGGGAAAACCTATAAAGAACCACTGAAGTAATGAGATGTGAAGGAGTGCCCTGCGTTTGTTACTCGCCTCACGAACGGATGGAGAGCGTTGTGTAGGCCTACTGTTCATTTCCTCCCCCCCGACCCCCTCACCTGACCAACAAATTGCCTCTCCGCCACTTATGTTTTCTAAACTTGTTATTAGCCCAGGTCCTGTGTTAGCGCGTTAGCCAGAACTGGAAACCGCTAGTTTTAAACAGATCCAAGATGGCAGATGCCTTTAGGTTACCTAGGTTACAGCTCTAGAACATCCCTATAGGGTACTGCTCTAAACCCTCCCTATTGGTTACCTGGGTTAATGCTCTAGAACGATCCCTAAAGGGTACTGCTCTAGAAAACCCCCAATATGTTACCATGGTTACTGCTCTAGAACCTGCCTATAGGTTACCTAGGTTACTGCTCTAGGACACTTCCTATAGGCTACCATGGTGACCGCTCTAGAACCTCCCTATAGGTAACCTCATGCATTATTGCTCTATCGTTTATGAATTAAATATTACCCTGTAGAGACAGTCGAGAGACACCGGCTCACAATCTCTCTCTCCACCTGTTGTTCTTACTGGGGGAGAGGGGGAGACAGCAAAACGAAGCTAGAGAGGGTGGGGGAGAGAAGGGTGAGAGGGGGGGACGGCGATGTAAAGCTAGAGGGGGGGGGGGACAGAAATACTAAGTGACAATGGAGGGGGAGAGAGGCAGAAGGGCAAGAGAGAGGGGGGAGACAGATATTGGAGGGAGAGTTGATGCATTGTTAGCAGTATGTGTGAACAGCGTGACGTGGGAGGGGAGCGGGCCGGCGGGGGAGAGAACAATGGGGGGAGGGATGAGAGCGGGAGAGAGGGAGAGAAACATGTCTCCAGGCTTCGCTAACGAGCCGACGTGTTGAGAGACTGAGATGAAAACCGAGAGAGAGCGAAGAGAGAGAGAGAGGAAAACAGACATTGAGGGAGCGGGAGAGAGAGAGAGAGAGAGAGAGGAAAACAGACATTGAGGGAGCGGGAGAGAGAGAGAGAGAGAGAGAGGAAAACAGACATTGAGGGAGCGGGAGAGAGAGAGAGAGAGAGAGAGGAAAACAGACATTGAGGGAGCGGGAGGGAGAGAGAGAGAGGGAGAGGTGAAGAAGATGAAAGGTGACAGGAAGCAGACTGCAACCACACAGGAAGCAGAGAGAAGCTGCCTCTTGTTTCCTTCCTGGAGAGCGGGGGAGAGACGAAGGGGAGGAAGGGGGAGACGGATGGACGGAGGGAGGGAGGCGGAGGGGAGGAATGAGAGATGGACGGTGTTCAAAGAGAGAGAGAGAGAGATGGCCGTACATAATCACTAGCTGATCCATTTATTGATTGCACTGTTCAATATACAGTGGGGCAAAAAAGTATTTAGTCAGCCACCAATTGTGCAAGTGCTCCCACTTAAAAAGACGAGAGAGGCCTGTCATTTTCATCATAGGTAAACCTCAGCTATGAGAGACAAAATGAAAAAAGAAAATCCAGAAAATCACTGTCTGATTTTTTAAGAATTTATTTGCAAATTATGGTGGAAAATAAGTATTTGGTCACCTACAAACCAGCAAGATTTCTGGCTGTCACAGACCGGTAACTTCTTCTTTAAGAGGCTCCTCTGTCCTCCACTTGTTACCTGTATTAATGGCACCCGTTTGAACTCCTTATCAGTATAAAAGACACCTGTCCACAACCTCAAACAGTCACACTCCAAACTCCACTATGGCCAAGACCAAAGAGGACACCAGAAACACAATTGTAGACCTGCACCAGGCTGGGAAGTCTGAATCTGCAATAGGTAAGCAGCTTGGTGTGAAGAAATCAACTGTGGGAGCAATTATTAGGAAATGGAATACATACAAGACCACTGATAATCTCCCTCGATCTGGGGCTTCACGCAAGATCTCACCCTGTGGGGTCAAAATGATCACAAGAACGGTGAACAAAAATCCCAGAACCACACGGGGGGACCTAGTGAATGACCTCCAGAGAGCTGGGACCAAAGTAACAAAGGCTACCATCACTAACACACTACGCCGCCAGGGACTCAAATCCTGCAGTGCCAGACGTGTCCCCCTGCTAAAGCCAGTGCATGTCCGGGCCCGTTTGAAGTTTGCTAGAGAGCATTTGGATGATCCAGAACAGGATTGGGAGAATGTCATATGGTCAGATGGAACCAAAATAGAACTTTTTGGTAAAAACTCAACTCGTCGTGTTTGGAGGAGAAAGAATACTGAGTTGCATCCAAAGAACACCATACCTACAGTGAAGCATGGGGGTGGAAACATCATGCTTTGGGGCTGTTTTTCTGCCAAGGGACCAGGACGTCTGATCCATGTGACGGAAAGAATGAATGGGGCCATGTATCGTGAGATTTTGAGTGAAAACCTCCTTCCATCAGCAAGGGCACTGAAGATGAAACGTGGCTGGGTCTTTCAGCATGACAATGACCCCAAACAAACCGCCCGGGCAACGAAGGAGTGGCTTCGTAAGAAGCATTTCAAGGTCCTGGGGTGGCCTAGCCAGTCTCCAGATCTCAACCCCATAGAAAATCTTTGGAGGGAGTTGAAAGTCCGTGTGGCCCAAAAACATCACTGCTCTAGAGGAGATCTGCATGGAGGAATGGGCCAAAATACCAGCAGCAGTGTGTGAAAACCTTGTAAAGACTTACAGAAAACGTTTGACCTCTGACATTGCCAACAAAGGGCATGTAACAAAGTATTGAGATGACCTTTTGTTATTGACCAAATACTTATTTTCCACCATAATTTGCAAATAAATTCTTTAAAAATCAGACAATGTGATTTTCTAGATTTTTTTTTTTCATTTTGTCTCTCATAGCTGAGGTATACCTAAGATGAAAATTACAGGCCTCTCTCATCTTTTTAAGTGGGAGAACTTGCACAATTGGTGGCTGACTAAATACTTTTTTGCCCCACTGTATACACACAACGACATTAAAACAACACACAATTACAAAGGACAAAGGACATTAGTGGAAACATAATGTATATTCAGTACGAATATTGCCTCTCTTGTGTTGAATCCCATTCACGTGCTGCATGGTGTCAAGTCAAGCTGTTAATAAGCACCAGATGAGAAGCGGCCATTTGCATTCCCTTGTTTTAAACCCCCTTCCTTTCGTGTTTAACACACTTATTGTTGTTGTACGTCCTGACACTTAAAAACAGTAGTGAGCATTGTGTAGCATCTTATCCTAGCTATCTCTGTTGTATACGGGGAATGGGTTAAACTAGTGATTGTTAGTGCTTTGCACTTGGTTGTATGAACATTACCACAGCGATATATTCTTGTTTCTCTTTCTTCTGACAAATGTACTTGTTGTAAGTCGCGTAAATAGGTAAATGGTGAAGTCGACTGAACTCAGTGTTTAATCGCAACCTTTTAATTCACAGGCGCTGTTGATGACATGGCCGGTGGATATTCAGGGAGAAGCGTCTGAGAGAGAACTGGTTGCACTGTTTACCCTGACAACTTGTTGACGGCGCCTAAAACCTGGCGTTTAGCGCAAACTCAGAGGAGGTGTTCAGGAACTATTCCGGAATCTTCCATTATGCGTAGCTTAGAGCTCAGACGCCAAAGGGATGCGTTGCTGCTGGTGATGTACCGGTACAGGTCCAAAGCTGCTCTCTTTCAGATCATAGTTGTAATTATTCTCTCTCCCTCTCTTTGACTCTCGCTCTCTCGCTCTGAGTCTCGCTCTCTCTCTCTCTCTCTCTCTCTCTCTCTCTCTCTCTCTCTCTCTCTCTCTCTCTCTCTCTCTCTCTCTCTCTCTCTCTCTCTCTCTCTCTCTCTCTCTCTCTCTCCCTGTGTGTCTCTCCTCTTTCCTGGTTCTCCAGACTCCTGTGCAGTCGTGTTTCAGAGCAGCATTCTAATATTATCATTACCACTATATTGGTGCTCACCAACTGTACCATCCATCCATCATAACTCTCTTTTTTTTACGGTCTTTCATGAAACCCCTTCCATGTTTTTATCAGGCAGCATCTCACAGCTCGGTGTGTCAAACAGCAGCTAACGTTTAGTCATTCTTTATTCAGATGTCTTTGGTTTTGTTCGCGTTACGTCAAGACCTCAGCGATCACCGGCGCTCCAAACGCCCCGAGATTTTTCCGGGTCGTCATGGAAACGGAACCAGATGCTGGCCATAGGAGGCCTCTGATTGGTCGGTCTCTGTGTGTGCGCGCGTCGAACTCGGTAGGCTGGATTAGCTGCGCAATAACCGGCAATAAAACCACATATTACCCAGAGTTACCGTCGAGATGAGTCCCCAACTGCTCCCGGGGGGTTGGAGGGGCGGCTGGGTGGGCTAGGGTGAGGGATGGGTGGGTTTGGGGGGGGGTAGGGGGCTAACCCGGCAAGTATTTCAGTTTTATGACGGTATATTATTTTTACGAGGCAGATAGTGGTTTGCAAGCGAGAAAATATAAAAAACAAAATGTGTGTGGGTGGGGGGGGAGGAGGAGGAGGAGGGAGGAGTATCCATGGAAACCATTTCAGTTGTTTTGATGTTTTCAAACACGAGTCTCGA
The DNA here is from genome assembly GCF_949987615.1 of Pollachius pollachius. Lineage (NCBI taxonomy): Eukaryota > Metazoa > Chordata > Actinopteri > Gadiformes > Gadidae > Pollachius > Pollachius pollachius. The sequence continues at coordinate 16,185 of NW_027641496.1, forward strand.
TGGCCTTCAGCCGAACCGTGGCGCAATGTGCGACCGTCGTAATGGGCGATGAGGTCACCGGCTGAGGTCAGGTCAGACTGGGAGCGTTGGGTCCTCTCTGCTCTGGGTGGACCAGTCAGCTCCCAGTCCCAGTGCTCCCCTAGGACCAGGGTAACCTACTCACTGGACACTTAGTATCCTAGGGTTAACTAGCCACTTAGCCCTAGAGTAATTGACAGGGCTAAGCTACCAGGGCTAAAAACATAGGGCTAACCTACCAGGGCTAACCTACCAGGACTAAGCTACCAGGGCTAGCCTACCAGGGCTGAACTACCAGTGCTAAGCTACAGGACTAAGCTACCAGTGCTAAGCTACCAGGACTAAGCTACCAGGACTAAGCTACCAGGGCTAAACTACCAGGGCTAGGCTACCAGGGCTAAGCTACCAGGGCTAAACTAGCAACAACAACAGCTGCTTATTCTCAGTTTCCGTCCGTGTTTTATTTCTTGTTATTTCGCTGGAGATGTCGGGTGAGTATCGACTGTAGTGTGGTGAATATTGATCGTGGAATGATGAATGGCCAATCGATGGCAGCAGCATTTAGCGATCAATAGGTTCCGCCATGGCCTTGTTAGCAATATCTATTAGCAATATCTATTAGCCCCCAGCCAACTATAGACCCCCTGTCACACTGTCACGCACAAGAGTGATGAGGTGTGTGTGTGTGTGTGTGTGTGTGTGTGTGTGTGTGTGTGTGTGTGTGTGTGTGTGTGTGTGTGTGTGTATGTGTGTGTTTGTGTGTGTGATGGCAATTTGGACCTTCATATAGTTGTTATTGTTTTCTAAATTGACATGCATTAGGGTTAAATTGGGTGTTAAATCTTAATATGTACACATTGTGTCTGTTTGTGTGTGTATACACTCGTCTGCTGAATGAGGAATGGTGCCAGTGTGTGTGTACGTGCTCGGCTATAGGGCATCCCACTCAGTGTGGCTGCAGCATAGCACTCACTGTTATTTGTGTGTGTGTGCTCGTGCTAGAATGCACACTCATACAACAGGAGGGCATTCCAGGAATTTTCTAAGCCTAACAATTAGGGAAGGGAAACTTTAGAGAATTTAGGGTATAGAGGGTTCAGAGGATTAAGAGGGTTTGGGGTTTAGAGGGTTTAAACTCTAAACCCCAAACCCTCTAAACCCTAAATCCCTCAAAACCCTCTCAACTTTAGAGGGTTTTTAGAGTATAGAGGGTTTTGGGTGGGTTTAGAGGGTTTAGGGTTTCAGAGGTTCTGGGGTTAAGACGTTTTTGAGGATCTGAAGGGTTTTGGGGTTTTTAGAGGGTTTAGGGTTTCAGAATTAGGTTCAGGGTCTGGGGGGTTCAGGGGTTAAGAGGGTTTTGGGGTCTGGAGGGTTCAGGGTCTGGGGGGTTCAGGGGTTAAGAGGGTTTCGCGTCCCTCCCCGTCCCCAGGGTCTTGGGCCGTCCGGGTCGATTGGGGCGCTGGGGCAGGGAGGTCTGGCTCTGACGGGGGGGGGGGGACGTCGCCGTGGAAACAAAATAGACCACGCCCGGGTTCCGCTCGCCGGTCGTCGTCTTGGGAGCCAGCGGAGTGGGAGGTTTAACAACGCGTCACACAGGGAAGATAACCTGGCCCGGGTTCGTGACCCCGGACACGATCACAGCGCTGTAAAACTGAGGCAGACTTTACAACGCTGAGGATTGTGGGTATCGACGTCCTATCTTTATGAGTTTAGGGTCGGCTCGTTTACTGCCTGGTTTTGGTTTTGGTTTTGGTTTTTAATGAGTGCTCCCGGGAGAGAAGAGCCATCGCCGTGACGGTGGAACTCGTTGACATCGTGACAGAATGATGTCAGTTTGAAGTGTGTTTGAATAACCAACGTTTTGTACGTTAGTTTGAGGTGTGTTGAATCAAGACGCGGTGTTGGGCCTCAGAAACCCTCCAACCCGAGTCGTTCCAACCTTATCCTATTACTGGATGAAACTTAAATCAAACAGTATTGCATTTCACATTTATTTCTACGTTTTGTACTTTGTTTAATGTTTGAGTTGAGGTGAAGCCTCGCCAGTGAATGTGTGGGTGGTTTCAGAGTGTCCTTGTTCACATATTTAATCCTCTCTCCCCTGCCAGGATCGGATATTTACTCTGATACTTACGAGGAAAGTTCTATTTGGGAATAAAACTAGTAGAACTAGAAGGTGTTTCACAGCCTCCGAGTCCACCGGGGGAAGGCTGAAGAACGCTCAGTGTTCTTAAACTCCTGTCCGTAGCAGAGAGGGACGCCTTCCGTTCATTAATGTCCATTTCCATTTCACTCATGCGGTCGGTCGAAACCTCTCCCTTTGTGACATCAGCGATCTGATAGATCGGACTTTGGAGTGCAATGATGTTGCGTAACTTCTGTTTGTGCTCAAAAAGGAATCTATTTAGTTCAGAGTTATTTATTTATTGACAGCAGAGATTTGATTTTTCTAGAATTGATATTAACTGTGCTTCTCAGAAACACTGGCTCTCCCTCTGTGCTTTTTGCAAAAAATAGCCCAACATGCTATTACTTTATCATGCCAAGACTTGGTAAGCACCCTGAAACAATTATTTTAATGACCATCTAAACAGATTTATATCGCATATACTCTTTGAACGATGGTGTGTTTATTTGTATGTGTGTGTGTGTGTGTGTGTGTGTGTGTGTACGTGCGCACGTGTGTCCAAAGAGTATTTTGAAGGAAAAGGGTAAATACTGGACTTTGGAGTACAAAAAAGTGCAAAACTTTTGTTTGTGTTCCAAAGGAATGTATTTAGGTGTGTGTGTGTGATCATGTCTGGCACATGTGAACGTTACATGCGTGTGTGTGTGTGTGTGTGCATGAATATGCGGTATTATATGAACTGGTATGGAGAATGGTTGTTTGAGTGTGTGTGTGTGTGTCCATGTGTTAGCTAAGTAGATCACATATACTCTTTGACCTATGGTTTGTGTGTGTGTGTGTGTGTGTGTGTGTGTGTGTCTGTGTGTGTGTCAAAAGTAGTATTCCAAGGAAGGTTAAGGGTAAATATATCCTCTAGGGATCGACCGACATCGATTTTTTAGCGCCATAGCCAATGCCGATTTTCTTGAGCCGATTTTTGCAGCCAATACTGCTTTCACTCCCTCAATTTACATACTAAAAATGACACAATGATGATAACAAATTTTATACGTCTCAATTAAAAAAAGCAACATTTATTGAACTTTCTGTCTGTAAATCATGCAAGGGCAAAACAAAAAATAAATAAATTGATATCTGCGTTAAAAAACGCAAATATCGGGCCGATATACCAACCGGCCGATATATCGGTCGATCGGTCGGGGTGATGCATGATGGAGCTTGCGGCGTCTTGTTGTCGTGGGGACGAGCTGAGGGTTTAACCGTGGGGGTGGTGGCTATGAGCGCAGCTTTAATCCGGGGGGCGGCGGGCTGGCCCTGACGCCACACTCATCCCTTCAACCCATCAGTTGTTAAGTTGCTCTCCGCGACTGTGTTGTTGTCGTCTTATGCTCTCGCTCTCTCGCCCCCCCCCCTCTCTCTCTCTCTCTCTCTCTCTCTCTCTCTCGCTCTGATGTTCTATGAACACATCCCGACAGCGATATGTTATTTCTTTCTTCTGACGGATGTGCTTATTGTAAGTGGCTTTGGATAAAAAGCGCCTGCTAAATGCCCTGAATGTAAATGTAAATGACTCTCTCTCTGCTCTGCCTCTCTCTCTGTCCCCCTATGTCTCTCGCTCTGCCTCTCTCTCTTTCTGTCTCATTATCTGAGTTAGCTCTGTGGTCTTCAGGGCTGTACATTGTATACATTTCTTGCCGTACAGACCTAGGGAAACTTGATACACAAACACACACATACGCACACACAACCAACCATTTTCCAGACATGGTCATATAATACCACGTGTTCATGCACAGACACACACACACACACACACGTACACACACACACACACATGTAACGTTCACATGTAACAGGCGTGATCTCACACTAACACACACACACGTACACACACACACACACATTCACACTTGCTCTCATACACATACACACACACACACTCCGGGGTCACGGTGGTTCTCTGTTGGCCGCCACCGCTTGAAACCACTGCATTGAAGATGGCCGCTGTCCCCCCCCTGGAGTTTCCCGGTCAACAAAAAGAGAGACGGACGTCATTACGCTCGAACCAATGTGGTCCAAACCCCCCCCCCCCCCCCCCCCCCCCCCCCCGCAAGAAACGGGGCAGAGGACGGAGGCGAAAGAGAGGATGAGGAGAGAGAAGCTTGAGAGAGAGAGGGGGAATGAGGGAGAGAGAGAGGAAGAGGAGGAGAGAGATTGGAGAAGCCAGAGAGGAGGAGAAAGAGATGCAAATCAAATGCAAGATCCGGCCTCCTCAGTGTTCTCCTCTCTGTTCTCCTCTCTGTTCTCCTCTCTGTTCTCCTCTGTGTTCTCCTCAGTGTTCTCCTCTCTGTTCTCCTCTCTGTTCTCCTCAGTGTTTTCCTTTCTGTTCTCCTCTGTGTTCTCTCTGTTCTTCTTAGTGTTCTCCCCAGTGTTCTCCTCAGTGTTCTCCTCAGTGTTCTCTCTCTTCTCCTCAGTGTTCTCCTCAGTGTTCTCTCTGTTCTCCTCAGTGTTCTCTCTGTCCTCCTCAATGTTCTCCTCTGTGTTCTCCTCAGTGTTCTCCTCAGTGTTCTCCCCAGTGTTCTCCTCAGTGTTCTCCTCAGTGTTCTCTCTGTTCTCCTCAGTGTTCTCCTCAGTGTTCTCTCTGTTCTCCTCAGTGTTCTCTCTGTCCTCCCCAGTGTTCTCTCTGTTCTCCTCAGTGTTCTCCTCTCTGCTCTCCCCAGTGTTCTCCTCAGTGTTCTCTCTGTTCTCCTCAGTGTTCTCCTCTCTGCTCTCCCTAGTGTTCTCCTCAATGTTCTCTCTGTTCTCCTCAGTGTTCTCCTCGCTGTTCTCCTCAGTGTTCTCTCTGCTCTCCTCAGTGTTCTCTCTGTCCTCCTCAATGTTCTCCTCTGTGTTCTCCTCAGTGTTCTCCCCAGTGTTCTCCTCAGTGTTCTCCTCAGTGTTCTCTCTCTTCTCCTCAGTGTTCTCCTCAGTGTTCTCTCTGTTCTCCTCAGTGTTCTCTCTGTCCTCCCCAGTGTTCTCTCTGTTCTCCTCAGTGTTCTCCTCTCTGCTCTCCCCAGTGTTCTCCTCAGTGTTCTCTCCGTTCTCCTCTCTGCTCTTCCCAGTGTTCTCCTCAGTGTTCTAGCTGTCTTGAGCAGGACGACCCCATGCTCCTCCCAGCTCTTTGATGACTTCTCCATGAGTTACAGACTAGACTCATGTGAACTCGTAGAGTGTACTCATCATATCTAGTAGAGCGTTTCTTCGGTCTCGATCTCGCAGATCCTTCGATGTTTGACTCCCGAGCGTGGCTGGAAGAGGCTTCATCAGACAAAATGGTGGCGCTGCACGATGAGAGCCTCGTGAGAACGTCCTGGTCGGTTCGATCTCCAAATACGTCTGAGGCCTTCCATTTACATTAACATCTAGGGCGTTTAGCAGACGCTTTTATCCAAAGACGTATACAATAAGTACATTTGTCAGAAGAATGAGAAAAATATATTGCCGTCAATAGCCAGGATAAGATGATACACAATGTTTAGTACAATCTTTAAGTGCCCGGACGTACAACATACAATAAGTGCGTACATTAAGTGCCAGGATGTACAACATACAGTAAGTGCGTCAGAGGGGTGTGGCGAGGTAGAGGGGTAAGGTGGGAGGCTGTGCAGAGTCTAGGTGAACTCTAAAACAGTATTTTGAGGAAGCCAATGAACGACTCTGTTCACATGACCCCAGCCAATCACAGCGAGTCTCCGCTGGAAGTGAAGCCAAGTTCCACCAGGCTAGCAAGATTATGACAAATATAATTATTGCAATTATTTCACCCGATATTGTGACATGTGATAATTAATCGCATGATAGATTGTTGATTCATCGTGTGCCAGCCTGGCAACCATCTTCGGCGTCTTCACAGAAACACTTGCGTTTCCTAACCTCGTTAGCGGTTTTTGATGTATTAATTGTGACCTTTCACGTTTTACTCATTGCAGAGGTAAAATTGGCTAATTTGATTAATATGCAATTAATTGTCCACCTGACAAGATGGCGGACCTCCTGCTGTGCCAAGGAACAGGAAGTAAAGATCCCTGAGCTTGTCTTTAACCTCCTCTTCATCCTGACGGCTATTACACACACACA
>NW_027641496.1:27646-47350 GCF_949987615.1 Pollachius pollachius
TAATGACCTGTCTCTGTACTGTCTAACCCCATCATTACCCAGTACTTAGAGGTCCCAGCTCCGTCTGTTTGAGACGTAGTATCAACAGGAACACACGACTAATGAATTTAGACGAATCACAACAAGATTAAAGGATAGAGCGATAATATAATGACAAGTTAATATTGGACGCTAATGAATGCAGATTAGGCGGACATAAGCCAAAAGCAAAAGCAATCAGAGATAAAAGCAAGACATCAGGGGTTTACCGAGCTATCGTCTGGGGACGCCCCTCCCTGAATTAAGATCCCCATCACAGTCTGTCCACCGCAGTTTAGAGCAACGAGGTGTGTGTGTGTGTGTGTGTGTGTGTGTGTGTGTGTGTGTGTGTACACACACAGCTCTGCTATGTACAACACATTCAATTGTAACCTCATAATCACACCAGCGAAGGCTGGTTCATGGGACGGTTGATATGTAAATACTTTGGGGTTGATTGGATTTTTTTTCTTTTATCTTGTTTGTTTTGTAAGACATTAATGTAGATAGGTAGCTATTGCCGTTGTTAGTTAGCAAAGGCGTAAGTTGGTGAGTTAGTTGATTTGGTAGGTTGCTATTTACTTGGCTAGTTGGCTAAGGAGTAGGTTAGCTAGTTAATGAGTTAGTTAGGCAGTTAGGTAGCTTGTTAGGTCAATAGATGGATAGTTAAGTGGTTTGTTTAGTGGGTTTCTAGTATCTAATTTGTCGGAAAGCTACTGAGTAAGTTATCCAGCTCTCTAGATACCTAGCCTGGCCTAATCACAACGGACGCAGCGCGGGCTGTGCAGCCGACGGAGTGATGACGAGCAGGCAGGGGGGAACGAGGGCCAGGGGAGGTCGAACGAGGCCCCCCGCTGCCCGTCCGGCCAATTTAGATCCGTACTGCGGGCCCCCGAAACACGACCATTACGTCTCCCCGCTGGACGCGGCTCCACTGCGTTTAGGGTCACCGCTGAGCCGAGTGCGCCCGGGCACAGTCTGCAGCTCAGCCGGCCAGGGTGGAGGATGAAATGGTTTAGAGGGGGAGGGAGGGAGGGAGGGAGGGAGGGAGGGAGGGAGGGAGGGAGCCTATTTTGTTTCAGTGTGTCTTTTAATAATTGTAGCCACACTCCCTTGTGCACTCTCGCTCTATCTTGCGCTCGCTCTTGCTCTGTCTCTGTCTCTCTGTATCTCTCTCTCGCTCTCTCTCTCTCTCTCTCGCTCTCTGTCTCTCTCTCTCTCTCGCTCTCTCTGTATCTCTCTCTGTATCTCTCTCTCTCTCTCTGTATCTCTCTCTCGCTCTCTGTCTCTCTCTCGCTCTCTGTCTCTCTCTCTCTCTCTCTCTCTCTCTCTCTCTCTCTCTCTCTCTCTCGCTCTCTGTCTCTCTCTCGCTCTCTCTGTCTCTCTCTTTGTCTCTCTCTCGCTCTCTCTGTCTCTCTCTTTGTCTCTCTCTCTGTCTCTCCCTCTTTCTTTTTCTTTCATTCCCCCCCATACCCCCAAGGATTCTTTCCTTCTTTCGGCGTTCTGTCGTTTTTATTCTATTCGTTATCCCCCGCCCTCCTCCTCCTCCTCCTCCTCCTCCTGCTGCTCCTCATCGGTGTGTATCAGCCGGGGGGAGGTGGTGGAGGAGGGGGGGGTCTACGAGAGGTGCCAGCCCCCAGGCCATGGCCCTCTCCCAGGAACACTGTGTCCCTCGTGGATGAGTCACCGTCTCACCCTCTAAGGCTCCCCCTTCATCCTCTCCCTTCCTCCTCTCTGCGTCTCCTCTCTTCCTCCTCTCTGCGTCTCCTCTCTTTCTCCTCTCTGTTGCTTCTCTTCCTCCTCCTCTCCTCTTCCTCCTCTCTGCTGCTCCTCTTCCTCCTCCTCTCTGCGTCTCCTCTCCTCTTCCTCCTCTCTGCTCCTCCTCTCCTCTTCCTCCTCTCTGCTGCTCCTCTTCCTCCTCCTCTCTGCTCCTCCTCTCCTCTTCTTCCTTTCGGCTCCTCCTCCTCTCCTCTTTCTCCTCTCTGCTCCTCCTCACTCCTGCGTCGCTCACTGTGTGTGTGTGTGTGTGTGTGTGGGTGTGTGTCTGTGTGTGTTTGTGTTTGATCTCACGTGTGTGTTTGTATGCGTCCATGTCTGTGTGTTTGCACGTTTTTTTGTTTTTGTGTGTGTGTGTGTGTGTGTGTCTGCCTCCATGTGTGTGTGCAGGTCGGTCACACACCTTCCAGAACAAGTCATTACCCAGAATGCTGCTGCTCCTGAGGCCCACGTTGTAGAAATGAGTTTTCTGACGCATAATTGTGCTATTGCGTTGCACGGCCGCTCGCCCCACACTAGCAACAACACACGACACGAACATGCACAATACACAACGCAACACACACAATACCCAACGCACAACACACGCAGCGCCCTAGCGCCCTAGTCCTGTGACAGAGCCACTCCTGCACCCACTGGGTCAACGCTCTCTCTTCAAGTCCGGATCCAGCGTTTAGGAAACGGCGTCAGGGGCCTAGGAGGTAAACAGGAAACCGGTTATTACGGGATGTGTTCCACCCAGCAGGATATCTGGGGATTTGTAATTTTTTTTGTTGAGTGTGTCTGTGTTTGTCTGTCTTTATTGTGTGTGTGTGTGTGTGTGTTTCTGTACATGTGTTTGTCAGGCTTTATTTTCCTGTGCGAGTTATTCCACGTATAGGCGTGTGTGTATTCCCCTATGGATATGTGTGTTTCATGCATTTCCCTTAATGGGTGTTTCCCTTAGTGTGTATGTTTTACCGTACCCGTGCGTGTGTTGTCGGTGTCTACTGGAAGAGGATGTTGTGTTTTGACCGTGGATGTGCTCAGTGTGGAGTCAGGCTGCGTGGAGCACTCTGATGTGACAGCTGGTGTCTGTTGTCGGCTCGTCATTCTAAACACCGTCTCTCCGCTGCATCGGCGGGAAAGTGGGTCAGTTCTCTACTCCTCTGGAGTATCACTCAAGACGTTCTCTGTCCAAAAAACGTGTTGTCTGAACCCTCTCCGTGTCTATTCACGGCCACTGTTCTGATTCGGTCTGGTACCTGCTGTGTTCTCCGCTGGCTAGTGAGCTAACGGCTAGCGGTGTTCTCCGCTAACTAGCTAACTAATGTCTAGCGGTGTGCTCCGCTAGCTAGCGAGCTATCGGATAGCGGGGATAACTGACATTTGACAAAACCAACCGCCCTGGTCGGTTAACATTTCAAAGAATTATGGGATACACGTCAAAACATATGCGGAAGAAAGAACGGAAATGAAGGAAACTGTAAATAAATACTGAAGGGAAGATGGAAAGAAGGTCAAAAACAAAGATAGGGAGGGGAGGAAATCACGCCGCTTCAGAGCGATGAGTTCTGCCAGAGATCAACTGCTGAAGTCACGCACAGGCGGGCGTCTTGTCAGGGTACGAATAAAAACACAGAGTGGGAATGGAATTCCGAATAATGAACAACAAGCCACCGTTTCACAGACCTTTTCACAGAGAGACAGCAACCCTGATTCCTCAAAACACAAACACTGCTGTGTGTATCATTAAAGATGATAGCCTTGGCTTGTCTCAAGTCAGCCCTCTCTTAATGTTGTCTCCAAGGTTCAGGATGGAAGAAAATACGGGAATGGTCTGGCCCTGGTACGTTTGCGGTTGCAGCTGTGTCATTTTGGCTAAGTCTTGTGTTTGTGTTTCATCCGGCTAGCACAAAGGGCATCGATTTACACGCCTGCTAGGCTGTCATTGTGGCGGTGAGGCTGCGAGACGCGGTCTTGGCGTGTGGTACAGTGGAAGACAAAGTTGAATCAATTTCTAACCTTCCCCCTTTTCCTTCTCTGACGGCCATCTTTCACTGCTTCCTTGTTTGTTCTGTTTTTCCTTCTCTTTCTCAGCAGCCAGATTGATATTCTCTCGGTCGCTAATGAAGACAGCAGCACTTTTGTTTTAGCGTGTTCCTGTTTTAAAAGCTGTGCTTACGCAGGCTGCGTTATGTAATGCACTCTACACTAATTTCACATAGCTTTATTAATGCATGTGCTTTCACCAAGAGCACTTCAAACCGTTATGTATTTTAGTGTGGCGGAGTATCTTGGAAGAGCAGACTGGCAATGGGTGAACTGGGGAGGTCGGCTCAGGGCAGGAAGGGCATGCAGACAGACAGACAGACAGACAGACAGACAGACGTATGGATAAAATGAACAGACAGTCGTATGGATAAAATGAACAGACAGACATATGGATAAAATGAACAGACAGACATTGATAGAATGGATAAACAGACAGACAGACAGACGTATGGATAAAATGGACAGACAGACGGATGTATGGATAGAATGGACAGACAGACGGACGTATGGATAGAATGGACAGACTGACATATAGATAGAATGGACACGGACAGAAAGACAGACAAACACAACTGCAGTAGGTCTCCTTGATGTCTGAGTAGTTGAGTGGTCCACTGGGTGCCATTGTCTCGAGGAGCGGCCAGTGAACCGATTCGTCGGTCCTCCTGTCCAGTCCAGCTGTCTGTCTGTCTGTCCATCCGCCAGCAGACGACGAGGACGGGCGAGGGAACTGATGACGGAGCAACAGATGGGTGAGAAAGAGAGAGAGAGACAGAGAGAGAGAGAGAGAGTTAGAGAGAGAGCGAGCGAGAGACTCTATCTCGAACTGCTGAAGCGTCAGGCGTATGGCTCTGGCGTGGGCCTTCTGTCTCCACACTCTCTCCACACTCTTCAATACGAAGCCTCTCGGGTTGATTCAGATTCATATCTGTAGCCATAACACCGACGCCTCCATCTTTCTCCATCTCCTCTCTCTCTCTGTGTGTGTGTGTGTGTGTGTGTGTGTGTGTGTGTGTGCTCGCCCTCGTCTCACTCCAACCTGCTGCTGTTGTGTTTCTGTTTTCCAGAGTATGCCCCCGTTTTTCTATCTCCTTGTTCATCTCGTCGACCTCCTTCCCCTGTCCTCCTACATTACCTTTCTATCGTGTCTCCTCCTCCTCCTCTCCTCTCTCATCCCCTCCCCCCCTCTCCCCCCATGTCTCTCCTCCTCCTCTCCTCTCTCCTTATCCTCTCACTCCCTTCCTTGATCGCCCGCGGCTTCTCTCCTCTCTCCCATCCCTCATCCGTCCTTCTCCTCCTCTCCTCTACCCACACCTATCTCTTTCTCTCTGCTGCCCTCCCCCTCTCCCCCTCCCCCTCTCTCCCTCCTCCCCCCCTCTCCCCCTCCCCCCCCCTTTTCCCCCTCCCCCTCGGGCCAGGAGGAGAAAGCCAAGATGTTGTTCCTCTATAATTTAATAAGAAGGGTGTGTTCCTCCTAACCAGCCGCCTGAATTATTAACGTGTGTGTGTGTGTGTGTGTGTGTGTGTGTGTGTGCACGTGTAACACCTCCTCCTTGTTAAAGGTGTTGTGTGTGTGATCAAATAATTGCCTGTCAAAGGTGATGGAGCACAGCAGGCAGGCATAAATTGGCGCCCTTTGCTGTGTGTATTTCTCTGTGCATGTGTGTGCGCATGTGTGTGTTTGTGTTTGTGAGTATGGACGTGTGTGTGTGTGTGTGTGTGTGTTTGTGTGCATGTTTATGCTTGTGTGTGTTGAGGTGTGTGTCTGTACCTGTGATTGTGTAGTGTGCATGCATGTGTGTCTGTGATTGATTCAGTGTGTGTGTGCATGTGTGTTTATACTATGTGCTTTTAAGTGTGATGGTGTGTATTTGTTTGAGTGGGTTTTTGTGTATGTGTGTATCTGTGATTGATTCAGTCTGTGTTTTTGTGTGTGTGTGTGTGTGTGTGTGTGTGTGTGTGTGTGTGTGTTTACGCTATGCATGTTAGTCAGTGTGTGTGCGTGTGGGTGTGTGTGATTGATTCTGTGTGTGTGTGTGTGTGTGTGCGTGTACATTCAAGTGTTTCTCCGTGTAGCCCATCAGTCCACTACATGCATGTTTCATAAGAGCTCGTCTGCATCGGCCGGTAAACAAGACCGAGCTCATTGGTGGCTCCCACCAATACAGCGGTGTGTCAGTGGCTCTCACGTTCATGTGAGACTGGGATTGCATGTGATGTGGAGGTCTGCTGGTGGCTGGTGCATTAGGGAAGGAGACAGGAACGTCTCTGTGCTGTGGGATGCGTCACAGTATAAACTGTGTGGTTGTGTCAGTGTGCACACAGGCGTGTGCACATCCAGCGGCCTGCCTCTGGAACTGTGTGTGTGTGTGTGTGTGTGTGTGTGTGTGTGTGTGTGTGTGTGTGCAGCCAACATGTGTGTATGTAGTTAGCAAAGGTGTGTGTGTGAGTGTGGGTGTGTGCATGGCCAAGGTGTGTGTGTGTGTGTGTGTGTGTGTGTGTGTGTGTGTGTGGCCAACGTGTGTGTGGTTGTGGGTGTGTGTGTAGCCAACGTTTGTGTGTAGTTAGCCAAGGGGTGTGTGTCTGTGTTTGTGTGTCTGTTGCCAACGTGTGTGTGTGTGTTTGGTTAGCCAAGGTGTGTGTGTGTGTGTGTAGCCAACGTTTTTGTGTGTGTGTGTTTGCATCAATTTGCAAATTCAAAGCATAACACTACTGCTACAACGCTTTCTACAACAAATCGGAAACATCAATACAACCCGTGCAATATTAATGCTGCAATATAACTACCAAATACACATTACTACATTATTACTGATACAAAATTAGCTTATACAATGTTAAGTTCTGAAAAAAAAACGACTACTATCAATATAAAAATGGGTGTGGTCAGTGTGATAGGGGCGTGGTCTATCAGTGAGAGGCGGGGTCTTTTGAGAAATATATTATCCTCTAATAGAATGTATTTGATAATATGATGATAATAGGATAAAATGGCTAGTTGCCGCTAACATAATAGACTATCCTAGTAGACTACCATCACTGTTGGGAGTCTAACAAGCAAGGGAAAAAAGACAAACATTTAAATTTCTTGATCAATTTTTGAGTTACGCTGGCGTATGTTCTTATTCTATCATCCCGGGCAGCCTTGCCAAAAATTTTTTTTAACAACCTCACTTCACTTCCTGTCTGACCGCGAGCTCCCCGCCACCACAGATTTTAATTGGCCGAGGCGGTGGACAGAACAGTCGGGGGTGCCGACTTCCGAAAGATTGTTAGCGCTGAAGCTAACAACCTGCGCGAAACAGAAAATATAATAATGCTTGTTATCCACTTCTAGTTTTTCTGTGTTGTTGCCTGAATGGATGCTGTGAAATCCCACAGAGCATGTCGTTACCCAGTTAGCATTGAGGGCAAAAAAAACAACGAGGTGAGCTTCGTCCGCGCAGGTGGTGTGTATTCGCGTTGTTCTTCTGAGGGAAGCGGCCATTATAAACCGGGGGAAATCTGAGTTTGTCGGCCACACCTTTGATGAGCTCCCTGGCTTTGTTGTGCTACCTCATTAGCATTTCCCTCTACAGAACTCCGTGGCTCAGAGGGCTGTCAGAGTGTGTGGGTGGTGTCGGGGTTGGTGGGGGGGGTGGTGGAGGGTGGGGTTGGTCTTGAGCACCACCACCCCCCTCTTGTCAGAATAATAGAACACAGGCTTCCATTTTGTACAACTTGTTGTTTTGTAGTTTGTCTCGAGGGACGCGTTCAGTCGAGGAGTGTTTAGTTCAACCCGGGAAGTGTTTTGAGAGGGAGATTACAGCGAGGAGGAGGAGAGGAGGGGAGGGGGGGAGGAAGAGGAGGAGAGGTTGGCTGAGGAGGAGGAGGGGAGAGGAGGAGAAGGAGGATGAGTAGGGGGAGGAGGGGAGGAGGAGGAGAGAGGAGGATGAGGAGGAGAGGTTGGTGGAGGAGGAGGAGGGGAGAGGAGGAGAAGGAGGATGAGGAGGAGAGAGGAGGATGAGGAGGAGAGGTTGGTGGAGGAGGAGAGGAGGAGGAGGAGGGGGGCGGGAGAGAAGAGGAGGAAGAGAGTGTAGAGGAGGGGAGGAGAGAGGAGGGGAGAGGAGGAGAAGGAGGATGAGGAGGTTGTGTTGGTGGTGCTGGAGGAGGAGAGGGGAGAGGGGCTGTGTGACCTTCATCATCGTGAAGCAGGTACAAATATAGAGCAGAAGGATAAACAGTCGGAGAACTCTATCGAACCGGAGCTGGGAGTGAAAAGGTTGTTTAGTTTGGTTTCAAAAGTAAGGTCTCTTGTTTTCTCCCCCGAAAGGTTACAGCGTCAGAGAGCCGCTGGGTTAATGAGAGGGAGAGCGAGGGAGAGAGAGGTAGGGAGAGGGAGAGGAGGAGAGAGAGAGGGAGAGAGAGGGAGGGGGGGAGAAAGAAAATTTGCAGAAAGAATGATGGTTGGAAATGTGATGTCAGAGTATTGAAGAGGAGAGAGTGTGATGGGGATGACAAGAGAACAGATAGGGGTAGGGGGAGGGAGAGGGAGAGAGAGAGAGAGACAGAGGGGGAGGGAGAGAGCAAGAGAGGGAGAGACAGGGAGGGGGGAGGGAGAAGAAGGCAGACAGGGAGAGAGGGAGGGAGAGAGCAAAAGAGGGAGAGATGGGGAGGGGGGAGAGAGGAGGAGAGGGAGAGAGAATGACTTGCAAGTGAGATTGAACCCTCAGAGTGAGAGAGAGAGACGGAGGGAGAGAATGAGAGAGAGCGGTAGAGCGAGCACTGAAATCTGTCTCGGAGCCACAGCGGTTAATGTGTCCGTTTGCCGCTGTTGATTTATTCATGGCCACCATTACCGGCCGCGGCCCGTCCCACCCGGCGCCCGCTGGGCCCGCAGGACCAGGTCAGCCCTGACCCGGGTCAGAGGTCACCGGGGGTCAGAGGTCACCGGGGGTCAGAGACAGACCTCTCTCAGTGCCTGAGGAGAGGTGTGATGGGGAAAAGGAGGGTTTGTTGTGTCAACAGTATTTCCTTTCTCCCAGCATGCACTGCTGGGACGGGAGATGGTCTTCAGTTAGATTTCATGTGCAAGAGGAGAGGTGGTCAAGTGTGTGTGTGTGTGTGTGTGTGTGGGGGTGTGTGTGTTCCACAGGTGGTGTGTGTTTTGTGCGCTACGACCAGAGCGGTGTAGATCAGACGCATGGTCGAAGGGTGTTGAGTGTTCCTTTCACGTACTAACATAGACTAACTCAAGGTACACTAAAACACTTTATACATCACTCAATATCAAGTGCACGCACGCACGCACGCACGCACGCACGCACACACACACACACTGCGGCAGGGCTGTAGAGAGGTAGAGGGAGCAAGCGAGAGAGAGAGAGAGGAGACTGACTAGAGCTCAGAGTAGAGAGGGCCAAGCAGGAGGAGGAGAGAGCTGGGTTGTTGAGTTGGATCTGCTGTGTGTGTGTGTGTGTGTGTGTGTGTGTGTGTGTGTGTGTGTGTGTGTGTGTGTGTGTGGTTTGCGTTCACAAATTGCAGCACACAGCATAAAGACAAGACAAAAGACTAGAAATGGATGCAATGGACTAGAAATGGTGAGAGAGAGAGAGAGAGAGAGAGGGAGAGAGAGAGAGAGAGAGGGAGAGAGCGAGAGAGAGAGAGGGAGAGAGAGAGAGAGAGAGAGAGGGAGAGAGAGAGAGATGCCTACGAGAAGAGGAAGAGGAGGAGGAGGAAGAGGAGAAGTGGAGAGGAGGAGGGCTGACTGTACAGGTTGCTCAGACTCAGCTTGACAAGACAAACCCAGAACACGTGTGTGTGTGTGTTCTTTGGCTGTCCTTGGCTCTCAGCAGATCCAACCTTACACACACACACACACACACACACACACACACACACACAGGCCGCTGGGCTGTTATCTACCTGCAGAGATAGTGCTTTAAGAGTGCACGCACACACGTGCACGGTCACACAAAATGGCCTCTGCTGGCAGTAATTCTGTCTCACACAGACACACACACTTACACCACAGGCACAAAGACACACACACACACACACACACAAAGGAGGCTAGCCTGCATGTTGTCAAATGCTTAACACAGGCACACACACCTGCACACACACACGCACACACTCAGTTTTGCCCTCACTAGATCAGTGGAGAGCGGGGGGCGATGATTGGAGTGAACCAACTGAATTGGTACGGGGGGGTGTCTTCTGTTATTGTAGATCAGAATGCCCTGGTACAAACTGTTCTTACCCACACACAGTCCTACACACACACACACACGCACATGCGCTCACACACTCATAAACACATCAGCACACACATGCGCACACACGTCACGCACACACATCGTACACACACACCTCCTGTGGTCCTTTGCCCATTTCCTCCGTTTTCTCTACGTTTCAGAAGACAAAGAACGTCCATCACTCCCTCCTCCCTCTCACCACCTGGCCCCTCCCCCTCTCACCATCTGGCCCCTCCCCCTCTCCCCGCCTGGCCCCTCACCCTCTCCCCACCTGGCCCCTCCCCCTCTCACCACCTGGCCCCTCCCCCTCTCACCACCTGGCCCCTCCCCCTCTCCCCGCCTGGCCCCTCCCCCTCTCACCGCCTGGCCCCTCCCCCTCTCACCGCCTGGCCCCTCCCCCTCTCCCCACCTGGCCCCTCCCCCTCTCCCCACCTGGCCCCTCCCCCTCTCCCCACCTGGCCCCTCCCCCTCTCACCACCTGGCCCCTCCCCCTCTCTCCCTCACTCTCGCTTTCCTCACCAAACAGAGAACACTGTTAATGAGATGTAATTAAGACCTGCTGATTGACACCACGGTAATTTGAAATACGAACGTATTCAATCATTTATTTTAATTCGTACTCACCACGTCAATCCTTCCAGCCTTCCTCCGGCGTGTAGGAACAATGGTGGTCCGTGGGAAGAGGGGGGGGGGGGGTAGGCCTGGAGTCATAGCGACCAGGTGGTCCGTGTTGCTGCTGAGCTTCTTGTTCATTTTCAAGGTGGGGGGTACGGAATGGGAGAACCCCTTAATTCACGCAAGCCTCCATTTTGTACAACTTGTTGTTTTGTAGTTTGTCTCGAGGGGCGCGTTCAGTCGAGGACTCTTTAGTGTAACTCAGGAGGAGGGAGAGTACAGCGAGGAGGAGGAGGAGTATTAGGAGGAGGAGAGGGTGGAGGAGGAGGAGAGGGTGGAGGAGGAGAGGGAGGAGGAGGAGGAGAGGAGGAGAGGGAGGAGGAGGAGGAGAGGGTGGAGGAGGAGGAGAGGAGGAGGAGGAGAGGTAGGAGGAGGAGAGGGTGGAGGAGGAGGGGAGGATCAGGAGGAGGAGAGGGAGGAGGAGGAGAGGGTGGAGGAGGAGGAGAGGGAGGAGGAGAAGAGGGAGGAGGAGAGGGGGAAAGGGAGGAGGAGGAGGAGGAGAGGGTGGAGGAGGAGAGGGAGGAGGAGGAGGAGAGGGTGGAGTAGGAGAGGGTGGAGGAGGAGGGGAGGATCAGGAGGAGAGGGTGGAGGAGGAGGAGAGGGAGGAGGAGGAGAGGGAGGAGGAGGAGAGGGTGGAGGAGGAGAGGGAGGAGGAGGAGAGGGTGGAGGAGGAGGAGGAGAGGGAGGAGGAGGAGAGGGTGGAGGAGGAGGAGAGGGAGGAGGAGGAGAGGGAGGAGGAGAGGGAGGAGGAGGAGAGGGTGGAGGAGGAGGAAGGGAGGAGGAGGAGAGGGAGGAGGAGGAGGAGAGGGGCTGTGTGTGCCGCTAACCCTTAATTAACCCTTCCTTTGCTTACATCTCATTTCATCATTGACCACAGCCTCCTCCTCCTTCTGGGCTTCAGACTATATTACGTGCGAAAAGCGAAAAGACCGATTTTTGCAATTTCATTATTTGAAATCTGTGTGGCCGCTATTAACGTCTGACGCATTTGTCAGGGTGTCAAGCACTCGTTTCTGAATCCGTAATGGAAAGGCGTAATTGTTTTGCCTTTCCAGGTTTCCTTTCAGCGCCACAACAGATATGATTCACTCCCACCCAGCGGTTGATTCAGTCCCAGTGCCTCAGGCCTCCCACTCCCAATCACTCCCGTTGCTCCCTCTGTACATTATTTTGTGTGGCAGCGACAGTCTCGCGGTTCGGTGTTCAAACCCTGGCCGGAAGGTACTGGGTTTGATCCCTAAATAACCCTGACCTGTGGGCATCCTGGAGCGAGATGCTGACCTAGCATGACGTCTGGTGAACCTGGCCCTTAAAAATAGTGCTTATCCTTGTGTAGCATCTTATCCTAGCTGTCTTTAGTACTCAGCATTGTGTAGCATCTTATCCTAGCTGTCTTTAGTACTTAGCATTGTGTAGCATCTTATCCTAGCTGTCTTTAGTACTCAGCGTTGTGTAGCATCTTATCCTAGCTGTCTTTAGTACTCAGCATTGTGTAGCATCTTATCCTAGCTGTCTTTAGTACTCAGAATTGTGTAGCATCTTATCCTAGCTGTCTTGAGTACTTAGCATTGTGTAGCATCTTATCCTAGATTTCTTTAGTACTTAGTGTAGCGTCTTATCCTAGCTGTCTGGTTGTATACGGGGAATGGGTTAACCTAGTGATTGTTGGTGCTTGGCACTTGGTTCTATGAACATCCTTACTGTACCTTACAACAGCAATATATATTGTTTCTCTTTCTTCTGACAAATGTACTTACGAACGCGATAAATGTGTCTGATAAATTCGGGTTCTGGTTCTGTTATCTGGTTTATTATTTTTCATAATGTTTTGTTGACGTTTGTGTAATGGTTGCAAACTTTGTTAATGTTACTTGAGGGATTGTAAATGTTGTATTTATCCTTTGCTTAATTGAACTGTTATATGGCCATCCAACCAGAAGGGGGCCCAATGAGGTGTTTGCGGGTGAATGTGGAGAAGGCGGGAAAGGGGAGGAAAGGGAAGACGTGCAGGTAGGGGGAAAAAGACGTTTGTGAGACGGAGCACCTGCTTGCGATGGAGTACAGTCTTGTTGAAGGCTGATAAACATATCAGCAACCCATAAGATTCAAGATTGTGTCTGGTAAATGGAAGTAAAGTTCAGCACGAACTTAAAAACTTGAAAGCTCCACCGGACCGGTTCACATACGACCTGGTCAGTTAATTGACAGAAGTAGCTGAACAGTGGCCTGCTAACTAACGCAGCTAGCGACGCTACTGCCACGGGGTTTCCGAGGGACCGCCGCACGAGATAGCGGGTGTGACCACGCGGGTGGGCTGACAGGGCTCGGGCGAAGGAAATACCGCGACAAGCAGTGAGGAGCGCCTGTGTCCTTTCCACGGACTTCCTCAGGACTTTCACGGACTTCCACGGACTTTCCCAGTACTCTCACGGACTTCCACGGACCTTCAAGGACGCCCATCGCGTTTTACCTGGACGTGTGAGTAGGCGACCGAGTTCTCTTGGCTCGGAGGAGCGAAGAGGACTATTCTAACAGGCCTGCAACGGGGTTTTCTTTTGTAAAGGATTGTTTTATTTTGTTTCTTTTACGTGCCGGCTTAGTTAGTAATGTTAATTACTTGTAGCCTGTATGGTAATAAGATGTGCGATATGGGATCTGTGACATGCACTTATATTGTTCTCAAATAAGTAAACGTTTTAGCTACTTACCCTTTTGTTGGTTGGCTTACTAAAAACGTGTAGTGTGGATATTGTGTGTGTTTAGTGGTTAATATTTAATAAGGGTGCTGGTGTTATATGGTTAGCATAATATAGGAAATCAAAACTAATAATATAAGATTGATTGAAGAACCTAGGGCCCTGCCCTCTTTACTATAGGGGTAAAAGGGCTACACAAACGTCGCCAGATCAATTTGCGACTGCATTTCAGTCTGGAACCTCTCGGTTCAGAGACCAACAACCAGTCCCTCCAGAAAAATGCGGCGTTTTTTTGTGATTGTTGTGGCCAAAAATCCTTGATTATGCGGCACGTTTTCTTAAAAAATGCGATGAAATATGCAGCATATTTATGCAATTTTATGCGATGAAATTGCGGGAACTTGCGAAAAATGCAGTTTTTCGATGACGTTCACGTCGCGTAATTACGTCACTTCATAACGTTCCCATGGCAACAGGGGAAATGGCTGCTCTTGTGTGAAGTAAACGCAACATTTTTCAACTTTCTGCTAAGATATATGTGACTTTTTTGCAACGAAAGTGCGGGGATTATGAAATCATGCGAGCCCTGCATATTTTGTGCGGAAATCGGCAATTTATACGGTGAGAGTGCGGCATATTTGAAAAAATGCGGCCCCCGCATGAATATGCAGACTTTGGCTGATTATGCGTTGAATTATGCGATCGCATAATCGCGTTTTTCTGGAGGGACTGAACAACCAATCAGAACAACATAACGTGCAACACGTCAGCGGCAGCCATCCTGGTAGTTTTCGTAAATCAATGTATCAAACCTGTCCCATATGAGAGTAACGGTTGTGATTGAACGAGAAGGTCTGCTGGAAATCAGTCTGAGCCTTAATGCAATGATTCTAAATTCACTGTGTAACCCATCGTTTGGATATGTGGTGAGGTAGGGCTAAGCTAGCTGACCGCTATGCTAACTAGCTGACCAGTACGCTAGCTAGCTGACCGCTATGCTAGCTAGCTGACCACTATGCTAGCTAGCTGACTGCTACGCTAGCAAACTGACCACAATGCTAGCTAGCTGTAGGCGACTCCCGCATCCCCTCTCCAGGTATATGATGAGGTAGGGCTAAGCCAGCTGGCCACTATGCTAGCTAGCTGACCACTACGCTAGCTAGCGGGAGGCGCCCGCCAGCTCCCCTCTCTGGGCTTGTTTGGTGACTGGGATGATCTTCGTTTAGCGTTTTAGCGTCGGAGGGGGATTAGCCTCAACGGTCCTCCCGGGACCTTCGTGGACAAAGCTTGTTTGACGATCTACCAGGTGTTTAAACGGAATGGCTAATGATTAATGCATGAGCCGTCGTTACATAGCGCCTCTCTCATCTCTGGCCACTGGCGATTGATGCCTTTTCCACGCACGCACACACAGATACAAACACACTGTAACACACACACAGACACACACATAGACACGTGTACACAAACACACACGTACACATGCATGCACACAGACACACGAGAAAGAGGGCAATAACCTGTTGATTTATTTTTAAGGTAGACCGTGTTATCGTTAATCCTCGAAAATTAAATCCGTGCTGCAGTCCCCCGAACCATGCTGAGCTCCACACACACACACACACACACACACACACACACACACACACACACACACACACACACACACACACACACACACACACAGACACACACACTGAGTAGAGAATGCCATGTCAGCTTGTCAAGGTGTGTTCAGCCTTCACCCTGACCCAGGTGTGTGTGTGTGTGTGTGGGTGTCTGTGTGTGGGTGTGTTGGGTACCTGAGGGTACCTTTCTACCTCCCTGCTCCTCGACGACCTGCCTCTGAACTCGTTCTGGGTGAAAGCGTCTGCAGGATGACTCGTGTAACGAGAGTGTCAGAGTGGAAGCAGTGTTAATGAGAGGAAGTAAACGACGTGCCGAGTCTCTGAACAGGATGTAGTCGACAGCACACTTCCTGTGCAGGTGCGATCATGACATTTGGTCTGCTGCAGAAAAGGTTTGTTGTCTTGTTGTCAGGTTTGGTGACGGCCTCGCATTTAATTCATCTTCTTTATTAACGGACGATCAGAGAGGATGCTTTCTATCATGTCCTGGATGGTTTCCTTTAGAGTTGTTCTGATACCGATGCCAGTGTCGGAAATTGCAGATATCGGCAAGTACGCAAGTTTAGGCGCCGATCCGATACCATCACATGACTATCAGCAAATTTAATACACAGGTAAAGAACATCACAAACACTACGATGTTATGCTGTGTTTGTTAACAGTCGGAGGAGGAAACTCGTCATATCCGACCTATACACTCAGTATCGGCCGATACTCGAGTTAAGGAATCTGAATCGGTATCGGGTAGGAAGAAAGGCTATCAGAACATCTCTAGTTTCCTCCTCCCATGACCGGTCGCTCAGAACGTCTGAATCCATACGAACGGTTTGTGATTAACCTCTGGGGAATTGGGGAACGCAAACCTTGTTATTTTCACTTCATAAAATTTGGCATGTTGCAAGAGACGTGCTGCCATAACACGCCGGTCGGCCATCAGGCAGTACTTCAGCGGCTTTCCAAATGTCAGGAACGTCGACTCATGTCGGCTCCCCGCGGTCTTTCCGGCGTTCGAACGTCAGTCAGTAATTAATTAATTCCCCTGCAATAATACCTTATATTATTCCAGTTTTTAATTCATTGTGGTTTTATTAACACCCTCCGTGGCCCTTCGTCGTCGAGGAGGAGGAGGAGGAGTGGAGAATGTTAAACTGCTGGACGCCTTTTTAACGAGCTCCGAGAACGGCAGCCGTCTGAAGCTGGCGTTCTGACAATGGCGGAGAAAAGCCCGGAACAATCCAGCATGACAGCTTTTAAAACACCCGACAATACAGCAGGCGGGAAGAGCAGGAACGCGCCGGAACAAAGGCGCGGGTGAGGAGCGGGGCCTCGCAGTCTGCTCTTGGGTTTCAGTGTGTGTCAGTTTGTCATGTTTCAGTTTTTTTCAGTTTGTGTGTGTTTCGGTTTGTCATGTTTCAGTTTGTCATGTTTCAGTTTGTCGTGTTTCAGTTTGTGTTTCAGTATGTTGTGTTTCAATTTGTCATATTTCAGTTTTTTTCAGTTTGTGTGTTTCAGTTGGTCGTGTTTCTGTATGCTGTGTTTCAGTTTGTTGGTTTCAGTTTGTCGTGTTTCAGTTGGTCGTGTTTCAGTTTATTGTCACGCGTTTTTGCGCATGGGTCCGTTCTCGTCCCCAACACGAGATCCCTGTCCTTCGGGAGCTGTTGAACACGACATTGCCCCTGTGTTTTCGGAATGCACAGGCCTCTCATTTGGCGGAGACTGACTCTGTTATGCCCTCTGTTCCTTCCCTTAGCGGTCAAACACAGTGATTTCAGGTTGTGTAGATTTGCTGCTGGATCCAGGATCACACTCTGCCCTCCTGGCAGGTACTGGACGGAGAAAATACAATTTTTCGTGCAACTTTGTCTGGCTTGTGTCCGCCGTATTTGTAGGTTCTGCCGTTTTCAGTGTATGAGCCCGATATCATCCAGCTTCACCCTTTCATAGTGTGTCCTGTTGTGTCCCCTTCTCCCCGATTTGTTTCTGGTCTCTTAAAATCCGTCCCTTGTGGACATCTGGATTTTGTAATTTTTCTGAATTACTCTTTTTGGGGTTTTACCGCAAAAGTATGCCAGATCTCTGTGGATAAGGACAGTCTTCTGGAGATGTTGAAACTGTCTTGTTTCTGGGTTGGTTGTACCTTGATGAAGGAAGTGTTTCCAACACTGTTTAACGTCTTTGCTGTTTACGGGACATGGGTTAACCTAGCAATTTTAAATGCTTAGCACTTGTGTCTCTGAACATCCTTTCTGTACCGACAGCGATATATTGTTGTTTCTCTTTTTTCTGACAAGAGTACTGATTGTAAGTCACCTTGATAAAGGCGTCTGCTAAACGCCCTTAATGTAAATCTAAATAAATTCAGGCATTAAGTGAGATAGGTGAGAGGGATGGTGAAGTTTATATGAAGCCTAGATAAGAGATGGTTGGGTAAGAGGTTGGCTTGGTTACAGGGTCAGGTATCATGTTTAAAACGACACAGGCCAACATCTACTTAATCAGGGTTATCCGCATGCATTCCTCCTCCATCACCGCTGTGATTACCTTCTGGTTCTGGTAATGGATCAGGACAGATTAGGTCAGATTAGATCAGATTAGAATAGATTAAATGATATGTACGGCCCCCTTAATCTCGCTGGGATTAAACAACTCTATGGCAGCGGTACGCTTGAATTAAAAAGCAGTTGGAAAACATGTGATTGGCGGGAACAACACCTCTGGTTTGGAGAGACACACCGACCAGACACCGCTCAAAGCAAGTCTCGCCTGACGGTTGCGCGTTTCCGACGTCTGCATTTTATCGGAAAACAAGCGAGTCACTAGCATGTGTCCCCGATTGGCAGACAAGGGGCGATGGCGGTAATTACCCGGCCGCCCGCGAGATGTGTCGGATACCTATTACCAAAGAGTGTTCTCTCCGCGTCGACCGAATCAAAACCGCCCACCCGAACCTCAGCGGCGGTAATTCTCTGTGATTTATAAGTGGCCTAATCACAGCTGTCCCGCGGCAGCGTCGCGCCGCTTAAACGTTCATAAAAATAGCCCTAGCATCCCCAGCATAACAGCTGTACTGTTAAATCCAGGCGCTGAAAAAAAATCCATGTTTTAAAACCTATTTAACAGAGCAATATATAAATGTCAAACTTTTCTCCTTTAATAATTCGTAACAACATAATTAGAGTTTTTTTTCTTTCTTTTTTTTTCTTGACGTGACGGAATTTAGCGATCCAGCTGTGCCCCACAATCAGAACGTAATTCCCTTAATCGTCCGTCGAAGGTTAATCAGCCCCCTGGTGTGTGTGTGTGTGTTTGTGTGTGTGTGTGTGTGTGTGTGTGTGTGCGCGCGCCATCCTGTCTTTATCGGAAGAACTGGAGTTCGGAATTAGTCGCAAAAGCAAAACAAGAAGTTCCCGACGATTTGATGTTGATTTGCTGAGAGAAGGAAGGTTTTGCGAAGTGTGTGACAGCAATTAATAATCCGCACAGGCTTCTGAAACGAGAAGTTTAATGTTGATTCGCGTAGGGAAGACACGTTCTGTGGAACGACTAATGTTTTGCGTAAAGTAACGATAAAAGTTCCACACGCAAGCGTTTAACCAGCCTGTTCTAGGCAGAAACAACGCAGTGAAGTCTCTCCCATAGATCGCCCCTGCTGTCTGCTCTGATGCCCAGCCCTGTAGCTGCGGTGGGTCTTTTAATTACTTTTAATCACCTCCTAATGATGCACACCCACATCTGTGGCCAGCGCCCATGAATTATTGAAAGGTACATCAGTCAATTATGCCCCATAAACGATATCGTCATTAAAGAGAAACACCGCTCTGTCCTCCGTATACATCGGTTCTTACCGCTCGGCTACCGACCAGAATGTGTTTTATAGACCGCTAAATAACGTAATAACTTAATAACACCACTGCTGAGGCCCGACCGCAGACTCCCTGGTGGGTCACACGGCGGTGATAAGCTCCTCTGAGCGCTCACCACCTCGCTGAGCGGTTCAGTACTGTCCTCTGAGCGGTTCCTTCCTACTGGTGGGCATCCCTTAGCAAAACGTGCCCTCACCCTTAACTGCCCCTTAACGACGTGAACCGAGAGGTGGTCCGACTCCAAGGCCTCCCGTCTGGGATCAATAAAGGAGCAATCATGGTCGTTTCAGCAGATGATGAGACTGATCCTCCCTCCAGAAAAATGCTGTGTTTTTTTGTGATTGTTGCGGCCAAAAATCCTTGATTATGCGGCACGTTTTCTTAAAAAATGCGATAAAATATGCGGAATATTTAGGAATTTTTATGCGATGAAATTGCGGGAACTTGCGAAAAATGCAGCTTTCGATGACGCTTACGTCGCGTCATTACGTCACTTCATAACATTCCCATGGCAACGGGGAATGGCTGCTCTTGTGTGAAGTAAATGCGTCCCGCTAACGGGGACGTTGGAGGGGATTCAAACCCGTCACTGGGAGGGGTAAGGGGGGTTGTCCTGCTTTCGGAAGGCCTCCGGTTGAGGCTGCGGGGGACGGGGATCGAACCCGGAACCTCTGGGCCCAGAACCCCCGCCAGGCGCCACCCTGTCCTTCAACCGCAGTCGACGTTGGAGGGACGGGGCCGCGCTTCGAGCTGTCAAACGCTCACTAACGGGGGGGCT
>NW_027641496.1:47550-77787 GCF_949987615.1 Pollachius pollachius
GACAGGTGAGGGAGGAGAGAGAGAGACAGGTGAGGGAGGAGAGAGAGAGACAGGTGAGGGAGGAGAGAGGCAACGGTGAGGGAGGAGAGAGGCAACGGTGAGGAGGAGAGAGAGACGGGTGAGGGAGGAGAGAGACAGGTGAGGGAGGAGAGAGACAAGTGAGGGAGGAGAGAGACAAGTGAGGGAGGAGGGAGAGAGAAGTGAGGGAGGAGGGAGAGAGACAAGTGAGGGAGTAGGGAGAGACAGATGAGGGAGTAGGGAGAGAGATGAGGGAGGAGAGGGAGAGGACAGGTGAGGGAGGAGGGAGAGATAGGTGAGGGAGGAGGGAGACAGGTGAGGGAGGAGGGAGAAGGGTGAGGGAGGTGAGAGAGAGACAGGTGAGGGAGGAGAGGGAGAGACAGGTGAGGGAGGAGAGGGTGAGGGAGGAGAGGGTGAGGGAGGAGAGGGAGAGGTGAGGGAGGACAGAGAGAGGTGAGAGAGGAGAGAGAGAGGAGGGAGAGACAGGTGAGGGAGGAGGGAGAAGGCTGAGGGAGAAGAGAGTGACACCCCTTCACTCCCTCACCACTTCACCCCTTCACTCCCTCACCCACTGCTCCCACGTCCCATGATCCTCTCTGTTGCACTCTGCCCTCCCATGATCCTCTGTTGCACTGCACCTGGTCGGCGGTGCCCCTGCTCTCCCATGATCCTCTCTGTTGCCCCCCCAGCCCACTCGCGGCGGGGGGCTGGGGGGTTTCATTGCGTTTCTGGCATCCTGGCCCTTCAGGGGCAGAAGGGTGTGTTTTGTTCTGGCCGTGCTCGGGGCCCGCTAGTGGGGGGAGACTGACGGTAATGGAAGGGGCCCCTCTGGGTGGGGGGGGGGGGTTCACGGTACTGAGCAGGGCCCCGCTGAAGGGCCCGCTGGTCGCTGCCCACGGACTCCATCAAAGGGCTCTGTGATTCAGGGCTCGCTTGATGTACGCTGCGGAACCGCACGCCTTCATCTGTTGGGCCTTTCTACTCCTCACTCTCTCTTTCTTTCTCGCTCTCCTTCTCTCTCTCCGCTCTCGCTCGCTCTCTCTCTCTCTCTCTCACTCTCTCGCGCGCGCTCTAGCTCTCTCGCTCTCGCTCTCGCTCTCGCTCTCTCTCGCTCTCTCTCTCTCTCTCCTGCTCTGTCTCTCTCTCTCTCGCTCGCTCTCTCTCGCGCGCGCTCTAGCTCTCTCGCTCGCTCGCTCTCTCTCTCTCTCGCTCTCTCTCTCTCTCTCTCCTGCTCTCTCTCTGTCTCTCTCTCTCTCTCTCGCTCGCTCTCGTTCTCTCTCTGATCAAACAGTCGGTTCCTTTCGCAAAATGTCCGTGATTCCAAACCTCAGTTCCCCCTTCTGAAAAAAAACCTCAAATAAAACCGAGCGCAGCGTGCGTCATGGCAACCGTCCTCTCATCCTCCTACATGGCACCGTTGTGTAACCGTCCTCCCCCTTTCTCTCCCCCTCTCTCCCCCCTCCAGGTGTGGAGGCGCAGCGGGTGAGGGTGGAGGACGAGCTGGAGGCGTACCCCACCGAGGAGGTGGATCTGCGCTGTCAGTTTGTGAACGCAGGCGGCCACACCAAACTCACCCAGGTAAGAACGCCCAAACCCACCCCGAAATTAGAGTACCCCCGCTCCCCAGTAGACCACTATGATTCCCTTTAAATGGAATCAACGCTAAAAAGTGGAATATTTACGAATTTGCTAAATGTTCGACATTTTTATAGAAATACTGTCAACTCACGAATTGTCCCTACTTTGAGAAACATGTCAGAGTCTGTCTAGCCTAGTCTTTTTAAAACTAGAAAAGATTCCGAGAGACTATTGATTGGACCCATTAAAATACGTGTGATGACCACTTAAAGTCTAAAGATGAATGCAAACTGTGATATTCCAAACTACGAGCTATCGTGGTGAAATACAGCGATGCTGTCAGCAGCCGTCTGCCGTTCCATCAGGCTCACTATCGATCCATAGTTTTATTAATTCACACAAGTAGACGCTCTTCTGATGATCAAATTAGCACAAATCATAAAAAGGAGAGGTCAGAAAAAACAAAACTGAAAAAACGGAATTTGGAAAAATATCTAACAGATTTCATAGGGCTCTACCACAGAGCTTCTTTAGAACTGGGGGGGGGGGGGGGGGGGGGGGGGGGGGGGGGGGGCGAGGAGACCGTCTGGAGAACCGGAGAACCCGGAACCTGAACCCGGAACCATGATCTTCTCGACAAACCGGTTCACCCCGGTCCTTCTTTGTCTCAGAAGACAACAACTGCGGTCTGAACTAAACTAGCTAACTGCAGCTACCGCTAAAAACACATGAGCCTGCCAACGGGAATACTAGCATGGTGCAGCATAACACTATCATAACACTTTGTAGCTGCTACACACTTCATCTTTAAGTCGGCCGTGGGTCTCTGTAGTTACACCAACTCTAAACCGAAAACGTAAAAAATGTATCGTCACGAAAAGGATTCAACCCAGATCTCCATAACCAAAGGTATTTACATTATTCCATTACCGTTATTTGTTATTATTTGTATTATTATTTCAATTAGCGTTCATTGCCGCTAGAGCTTGGCAGAGTCACTGTTCCCCGGCGTCCGCAGTGCAGCCTCCATACAGAACAGGGTGCACCACCAGAGCTGTATGTAATGTATGGCCCTGGTAGGTACCTCCAGAGCTGTATGTAATGTATGGCCCTGGTAGGTACCTCCAGAGCTGTATGTAGTGTATGGCCCTGGCAGCTGGCTCTGTTTACACCCTCTGTACATCTCTCCACCGCCGCATTAGCCCCATCCCAGACCGCCATTAACAACAGCAGGGGTGTGGGTTCGACTCCCGCTGGGCCCCGCCACGCGGAGGATGTTGACACTCGGGCGGTGTGAGACGCTTTGCCCCACGCTGCGGCAAGGGTTTCTGCGGGACCCGCGGCGCGTCAGCGTCGATAACGATGTTTTGATGTGCGTATCACTCCGTTGATTACGCTGAGTGACAGCCCTGTAGTCGCACATCTGCGCGCCCGCCCCCGGTCCCCACTGTTCTGTCAATCAGCGTGAACACACACCGACGTCTGACTCAATTGCTCGTGTCTTGATTGACGAGGACGGCGGGCGTTTACTGTACCCCTGCTCATAGGACGCCCGCTCGCGCTCTTAATGTGTTGATCACAACAGCCGGTGTGCGCGCGTTGTCGTGGTGTCATGAGACGCTTCGGTTAGGCTGTCATGCTCCGTTGACAACCGCCAGGTGTAGCCCCGCCCCTTAGCAATCAGAGACACCTGATAGGTCAGGTGTAGCCCCAGCCCGCCCTCTCAGCCATCAGAAACACCTGATTGGTCAGGTGTAGCCCCGCCCTGCCCCCTCAGCGATCAGAGACATCTGATAGGTCAGGTGTAGCCCTGCCCCCTCAGCGATCGGAGACACCTGATTGGTCAGGTGTGTCCCTGCCACTCCCTCTCAGAGATTCAGAGACACCTTATAGGTCGGGTGTGTCTTGTCGCCAGAACAAGTGTGTAGAGGGTTTGCCAGCACGGGGGTCATGTGTGTGGACAAGTGGAACGGCAGCCATGTCGATGCCTTCGCTGTAAACATCACTCGTTAAACTCGGGACTTTAATCCAATAATTGGTTCGGACAGCTGAAACCCCCCTCCCCCCTCTCTCCCAAATCATAATTTAGTTAAGACCCAGCGAGTGTAGTGTGACGGTTTCTGTGCCCTATGGTATCACAAATCAAATTAATGCTCGCTAAACGCATAATGACTGCTCGGAATCCCAAACTGCTCTCTGGGCTGTTTTGGTTTTCTAATTAAAAGCAAATATGTTTTATGTTCCCCAGCTCCCTCGCAGAGTGATTTGTTTTTAATCCCAGGATCCACGGTTATCAATGTCACTTCCAGATTTTCGGAATTAAAATCCAAATCCTGTGTGACGTGTACTTTCTTCTGAATGCAGATGTCTAAGTCTTTGAGTCTGCCTTTAATTACAGTTGCTCCGAGTCCTTAAGTGAAACCATTCTAATCCTGATGGGTTTCCCCCAGTTTAGACCCCAGCAGTCATTGGTGAATCACGCTGTAACGACTGGGTTGCCCCAGTCGTATCGTGAGTTGCCCCCCCTACCTGACCAACAATAATTCAATTCACAGGTCCAACCTCCAAGGGCTTGAAAGGCTGTGTGTTTATGACCCCGCCCACCCTGACCCTAGCTCCCCAGAGGGCAAGAAGAAACTTGCTTAATGAGCAAGGAAGAAATCTTGAGGTGGAACGCAGAGTGGGAGATCCCTCCTTCAGAGTGGGAGATCCCTCCTTCAGAGTGGGGGATCCCTCCTTCAGAGTGAGGAACCCCTCCTTCAGAGTGGGGGATCCCTCCTTCAGAGTGGAGGAACCCCTCCTTCAGAGTGGGGGATCCCTCCTTCAGAGTGGGAGATCGAGATCCCTCCTTCAGAGTGGGAGATCGAGATCCCTCCTTCAGAGTGGGGGATCCCTCCTTCAGAGTGAGGGACCCCTTCTTCAGAGTGGGGGATCCCTCCTTCAGAGTGAGGGACCCCTTCTTCAGAGTGGGGATCCCTCCTTCAGAGTGAGGGACCCCTTCTTCAGAGTGGGGGATCCCTCCTTCCAGGGGGGATCAGGAGTGCAATGGTTGCCATAATTGACATCCATCCATATACAACATTTTAAATGGGTGATGGGGTGCTTGCTGGTTAACCATAAGGAGAGTCCAGGCATCCAGTCGCAGTCACAGAAACACGATACAACACCGTGGCTGTTGGCCGACAGCTCCGCTTCCCATCAGAAGAGCGCCACACACAGCCACGCCACAGTCGGTCCCACTCTGAGCATCACATCTCTTTTGTTCTCTAAGAGGGCTCCTATTTTAGCTCCCGCCGCGGAGTCAATGACTATTACCAGCCGGTTCAGAATCCACCGAGAGGGACGCCAAAGTTTACATTTACATTGACGGCGTTTAGCAGACGCTTTTATCCAAAGCTACGTACAATAAGTACATTTGTCAGAAGAAATAGAAACAAAAAATATATCCCTGTCGGCACAGAAAGGATGTTGATAGAACCAAGTGCCAAGCACTAACAAATGCTAGGTTAACCCATTCCCCGTATACAACAAAGATAGCTAGGATAAGATGCTACACAATGCTAAGTACTGTTTTTAAGTGCCAGGACGTACATCATACAATAAGTGTGTGTGTGTGTGTGTGTGTGTGTGTGTGTGTGTGTGTGTGTGTGTGTGTGTGTGTGTGTGTGTGTGTGTGTGTGTGTGTGTGTGTGTGTGTGGGGGGGGGGGGTCTCGGTGAACTCTGAGTCCTGAGTCTTTTGCCTAAACTGGTGAGAGTCCACCCCCAAGCAGCTCGCCCGTTGGTACGGTCCACTGTCCGGCGGGCTGATCCATCTATCAGAGTGTCAGACAAGGTGGTAAAGGAAGGGCCGGTTACTGCTGTGTGTTTCCCTGTAATGAGCGGAGCACAGAGCTGACATGAACCCCGCTATTACCCAGACCCCCCTGTGAGGCCAGGCACTACCCCCTGATTACACCAATTACACCTCCCTCTCCACCGAGAGAGAGAGAGAGAGAGAGAGAGAGAGAGAGAGAGAGCGAGAGCGAGCTCTGGTTCTGGAGAAAGGAAGGTTTAGAACAGGGATTCCCAAAAGAGCCGGCATATTCCTAAAAATATTTGGAGGACTGGTAGAAAATGTTAATACCTTCATTTTAAGATGCATAATTTTTAAACAAAGGATGAAGCTGTTTTTCGAGATGGTTTATTTTTTATATTCCCAACAGAAATGAAATGCTTGAGTCTCAGGCTAACATAAAATAATACCATTTATAAAAGGATCACAAGAAAAGTCACCTGAGACCTAAATAAACACAAAAGCATTGCAAAGACGCATTTTCAGTGGTTTAGTTTCATATTATGAACGAGGTGGCAACAAAGGCTAATGTATGAATTCAATATACCAATTAACCGTTTAAACTTTAAGAGCAATTCACAAAATGTTTCCCTTTTTCTTACCACAAATAAGTGTATGGAGTCTCTGTGTTGGAGGGAATAACGTGACTCGTACAGCGTAAGTTATCCAACAAAAAAAAAGTAAATATATATTTCAAGGCCCGGCTCTAACGTGTCCAGGGCTCGGCTCCAGTCCGTGGACCGGAGTTAGTCCGTGGACCGGGTGTAGGGAATAGCTGATTCAGGAGAGAACAGGAGAAACGAGGAGGATAGCAGCAGTTTCATGTGTCCGGGTTCTGGGGCTGAAAGCCCATCCGGTGTCAGGAATGACACATCCGTCCGTACACAGCAGAGATGGAGCGGGCGCAACGTGATCCGGGATGTAAACGGGGATGAACGCGCGGGGGGAAATCGATCGGGAATTATGGCAAAGCCAAGAGGCGACGGGTAAATATAGTCCTTAGATTCAGAGCAGGCGGTCGCTAATCCTGAGGGGATGGTTTCTGTCACATCTGCATCTGCTGGAGATGAAAAAAGGATTCTGTGGGAAATGGGAGAGTATAAAAAAATAACGAAAATGGCAAATATAGAATTTAAGTAGAAATAAAGAAAGCAGAATATACACTAAGGAGATTAAAACACAAACAGTATTGAAACATATCTATATACAGTATGTCCCCAAAGACTTGCATAAAATGCATATAGATGAACACAACTGGAACGTTTTTCACAAAAATGTTGGAAAAGAAATCGAGTCCACCTGATTGGTGCATTCCTGCCTCTGCACTCTGATTGGTGTATTTTTGCTTCTGCCCCCTGATTAGTGTATCTTGCTGTTGGGTGTGGTCTCCTGATCGGTGCGTTCTCCCTCCTGCCCCTCTGGTGTATCCCCTGTGGCCACTGACTGGTGTATCCTGGCTTTGGCCCCTGACTGGTGTATCCTCTTTGGTCCATGGCTTGTATATCGCTAATGGCCCCTGATTTATGTTTCCTCTGTGGCCCCTAGGTGTCGTGGATCTGGGAGCCGGTGGAGGGCCAGAGGGACAACATCGCCGTGTTCCACCCCATCTACGGCGAGAGCTTCCCCAACCCGTCCTTCGAGAACCGCGTGGCCTTCATCCTGGGAACCCTGGATAACCCGTCCATCCGCATCTCGGACCTGCGCATGGCCGACGCCGGCCGCTACACCTGCGAGTACGCCACCTACCCCTCGGGCAACGAGCAAGGCACCACCACCCTCGTCATGCTGGGTGAGTAAACGGACTGTGTTTATACCGCGCTTCGCTAACCAGCGGCCGCTCAAAGCGCTTTCCAATACTGCCTCACTTTCACCCATTCATTCACACGTCCACACCCCGACGGCGGAGTCGACCATGCAGGGCGACAACCAGCTCGTCAGGAGCAGTCAGGGTGAGGCGTCTCGCTCAGGGACACCTCAACACTCGGCAAGGAGGAGCCAGGGATCGAACCAGCAACCTTCCGGTTACCAGCCAACCCGCTCTATCTACTTAGCCACATGCCGCCCCCGTGGGTCTCTAGAGGCGTTTTGGGTCCTGTTTAAGGTTCTGTTGGCTCCCCAGCGGCCGTGCTCTACTGGTTGGTGTGGTGTTGAACCCCTACGTGTGGCTCAGTGGATGGGACCTGTGTAAAAACATCCCTCACCGCCCCTTGCCACGGAGCCAAGCGTTTCTAAAAGAGCGGTGCGGCTGATACACGGCCTCGTACCTGCATCGTCTATTAATAAGAGCGGTAGATGCAGTGAGGGCTTGATGTATTTTGACGTTCCTGCTATTGTCTGTTTGCGTTTCGCTCGCTGATTAGATTAGCTCAAGCAGGTCGACCTTGCGCAGGGTGCCATATTGCTTGCAATATTAATTTCACAGTTATCAAAGATGCGGTTTCTTCAGCTGAATAATCCGCAGCTTTCTACAAGGTGTTTTGGATCGACTGTTCTCTGTGAGAGAATCGTGGTGCTTTGAGGTCGGTAGTCCCCCTTAACCACGGAACTTATCAAAGGCGGAGAAATCCATCTTAACTTTTGTTGTAAAAGTCAGAGTTCAGTGCGGTCATGGTGTGAAGTGAAACCAGAGAGTTGCGTTTAACAGCAAACATTCGGGTGATAATCAAGATCTGGTGCAGTCAGTGTGAC
Organism: Pollachius pollachius; assembly: GCF_949987615.1. Taxonomy (NCBI): domain Eukaryota; kingdom Metazoa; phylum Chordata; class Actinopteri; order Gadiformes; family Gadidae; genus Pollachius; species Pollachius pollachius. The sequence continues at coordinate 55,668 of NW_027641496.1, forward strand.
CTTTTGAAACGCCTTAACGGCTGAGTTAACTTTCTCAAAGAAGGCTTTATTCAACAAGTGACTGTCCTTTGTCTAAAGACAGAAGCGACGGCTCTCTAATACATATGAACTGGTGTTCAAAAGGTCGGGGTCACCCAGACAATTTCCTATTTTCCATGAAAACTTATGGAAAACTTTTCTTTGAAAGCATTTTTCAGCTGGGTTAACATAATTGAACAAGGGTTTTCTAACCATCAAATAGCCTTAAAACACAATAAGCAAACCATGGAAGATTAGAACACCGGAGTGATGGTTGCTGGCAATGGGTCTTTGTACACCTATGTAGATATTTCATTAACAATCGGCCGTTTCCAGCTAGAATAGTCATTTAACACATCACAATGTCTAGACTCTAGACTGCATTTCTGATAAAAGGTTGTATCAGCGATGCATTCATCTGATCTTTCCTCACAATCCGCTAGCTGCCCGCCCCACAAGCAGGCTGTCAAAAAAAACCTGCCTCTGTAGGCAGCCTAGGCTCCTAGATTGTACACAAAAACAAACGGTACTGCCCACCACTCAAAACCCAAATAAATAGTATTCAAACCAATTACCAACAGAGGGTGGGTGTTGGGGGGTTTAGCGTTCGTGCACGTGAAGTGGGAGCTGAAGGAGGACAGCGTCTGACATTATCAGGTAGACTGGGTTACCCCATCCCGTTCTACCGGCGATTTGAATTTGCCCTGCAGAAGGGTCTGGAGAGGAGCAATACAATTTCTTTCTGCTTCCGATACGCTTTTGCGGAAGCCAATCACCAAGCTGGCTTTTCCCGCTGGCGCGCTATTGGCCGGTTTAACACAATGGCGACAGGGATGGGACAGCAAGCAGCCAATGGCGTACAGAGTCATTTCAACTGCGCCCATTGATCACCCCTCTTGTTCGGAAGAAAATGACAGCAGACTGACGTGAAATCTACAATTGAGCATGCTAATTATCAGGAGCTAGAATGGCTGAATCAATCCCCAAGAGGAAAAGGAGGAGGGTGAGGGAATGTCAACGTGTATTTTCCATGACAAGAATAAGTATTGGGAAGGCTATGGAAAAATGGAAAGAACTAAAAGACCTAAAAGATTTTAAATTGGATGCCCAGGTCGCGCTGTTGCTGCGCGGTCATGATATTTTTTTCTGGATGCACGAAACACCGAGGTTAGGGCCGAGGGAGCTCTGATTGTTTGGGACCTCGCTTCAAATACCAACAGAAGTGATGTCACCCAGCAACGCTGATCAGAACTTTAATTAAATGTTATCTTCATTTGAAAAAACAATGCTTTTCTTTCTAAAATAAGGACATTACTAAGTGACCCCAAACTGTTGAACGGTAGTGTCCATAAATAGTTAGATTGAGTCGCCGCGTCTGAATACATGAAGTGAGATTTATAAAGTGAAGGAGGCATCAAGATGTTTTGACGCTGCATTCAAACATGCGTACCAGAACAGCGGGCAGGAGAGCGGATTTACATAGAATTCTGAGCGGGAAACTCAGAAAAAAAACTTCCATCGAATCATTTCCACTTTCAGTTTCGCTCTTCCCTCTGTTGCTGCGGCGATAAGAAGTGGAGACGGCGTTGAGTGGTCGCTCTCTAAAGATGATGAACTCTGATAGAGCGGCAGACGGAACAGATGCAAATGGCGTGTTTGTTCAAACGAGAAAACAGAAGCCCCGGGGGGAGGAGGCTTCGAAAGCATATGGCTTCAAAACAAAGACGGGTAAACACGGCGGCGTGAGGAGGCATGGGGGGGGGGGGGAGATTGTGTCTGACAGCAGATGAACTGATGCAGTGGATCTGGAAGACGAATAATATCCATTAAAGCAACACCCACTAATGCAACAGGCAATCACTCTCTGGTGGTGCGCTGTGTGTGTGTGTGTGTGTGTGTGTGTGTGTGTGTGCCTTTGTGTTGGTTTGCATGTCCCTTTGTGTTATGTGTGTGGGGGCGCAATCTTTTTTGTGTGTGTGTGCCAGTATCTTTGCATGTGGGCCTATGCCTTAGTGTGTGTGTGTGCGTGCCTGTACCTTTGTACGTGTGCCGTTGTGTAAACTCGACAGCGAGATAATGTCTGCTTGGAATGAAGACAAGTGATACGAGGATGAGACAGCGAGGTTGAGAGAGTGAGGCAGAGAACGATAAAACGAGAGAAAAAGTATATTGTGGGGTCCATATGGGCCAATCAGAGCAGGCCTTGGTTCCAGATCTGACTGGAGACGTCTGGATCCATGGCTTCAGTCCTCGGAGCGGTAGGTAGGGGACGTAAACCCCTTTAGATCCTGGAGATAACGAGCTCCATTCAGCCTGAGAGGGATGGTGTTGGTTACTGGGCTGCAACTGAAACATTACGCCGAACGGCGTTCCAACAAAAGGAACCTGTTCATTCAGGCGATAAAGGAATGCCCTTTCCTCTTGCTCTTAAAGGGCCACACCCTCCTTAATTCACACACCTGGATGGAGTCCGTGGGGGGGGGTGTGTGTGGGGTGGTGTGGCGCGCACATCCCTTTAAGAGTACTACTCTACTGACCTCGCTGAGAGGGGACATCTGATTGGTTGTGGGGACGAGAATCAGTTGAAGAGGAAGGGAGAGAGATTCAATTTCTTTCTTTCAATTGTATTTGTATTGTCCTTAATCAACGGAACAGTCTTATAGTCTTACAGTCTTTGTTTATCCATCCATGCATACATACATACATACAGGAAAAACATTTTAAATCGGTGAGTGTAAGTCAGAAAAATAAGTAACAGATTGAACATTGCTTCGCGTGGTTGTCGGTTCATCACATCCAGGAGAGCGACAGGTGGGAGGGTGAAATTTAAGAAACAGAACAAGTGCCAGCGGTATTATTAAGAAAAAGTAAAAAAATTAAATGGTTACGGTAATACAAGACAGACGTCGTTACGCAAAAGTTACGATAAGTAATTCCTCCGTCGTCTTGGTAGTAGATTCAAATTCACATTAAGTAATTTAACAAAGCCTTTCATCCGAGGGGATTTAGAGCTTAGGCCGCGAATCGTCAGAGCACACAGAGGCCTTCGAGTTCTGGAGCCGCCACGGAGAAACGTGAAGCGCTGCACAAAATGAACAAAGGCAGCGTCCCTGAAGGCGTCCGGTCTCAGCTGGCCTCCCCTCCATGTCTGGAGAGGAGGTGAGACGCATCACGAGGCGCCGAAGACGAAGCGCTTCACACTCAGAGTGCCTCGGCGCGGACTAACCCCTCATGGCCCCTCCTTCGCACGTCTGCCTCACTGCCGCCTCACTCCTCGCCGGCGATAAGCAGAGCCGTCTCCAGATGTGAGTGATCACACACTTCTCCCCGCTGGGCTTGTCTCTAGCCCCCCCCCCCCCCATCTCCCCAGATGAGAGATGCTGGACGCAGATACGGGAATGGAAACATCAGAAGCAAATTGCACTTTTTATTTCCTTCCTCTCGCCGTGCGATAGCTTTGGCGCGACCGCGGCGTGACGTAGCGTGAGGTTGCTGGATGTGGCTCTCAGATCTCTGGGTGGTGCTAAGTCTAGCTCCGTCGCAGGCTCCTCTCCGTGGAAAGGGGAGTGAATTAGTCGTAGGTGGTGTTGGGTCTTTTTGTCTTGCTGCATCAAACGCAGCAATGTGTAGTGGCTGCTAGCGAGCGCTAATCCTTCATGAGACGGAGAGACGGAGCAGAGAATGAGGGGGCAGGCGGTGGGTGGGACTAAGGGAATGGGGTCGTGGCTTCAGTGCATATACACGCGTTGTGGCAACCCGTTTCCCCGAGTGTCAGGTACCCGGCAGGAATCACACAGAAAGCAAGGGTTAAGCCGCAGTCTGCATTTATTCAACAAGACTAATAGTCTGCATCCTCGTGCTAGGGTCTCCGTGAGCCTCTAGATCGCCGGCGTGGTGCGGAGTCCCTCCGTGTCGCTTCGCCCTGGTGCGTACTCCCTCCGTGTCACTCGCCGTTCGCCCGGTCTGGTGCCCCTTTGATGCCGGCTCCTGGTCCTTTCCCTTCCTCCGGCCAGGTGTCCCCGATCGCGCTGATTGGGGGGGGGGGGGGGGGACGTGGTGCTCTCTGTCGCCGGCTGGAGGGTGGCGACGGTAAACCCCGTCCACTGCGTATCCGAGGTCCAGCGGCGGGATGTCACAGCGTGTTTAGGAAGGGGTGAGCTCGGGGCCAAGTGCACGTCAACCCGAACCTGGCGTAGAGTCAGACACATCTGACATCCAAACCACCACCACCACCACCACCACCGCAATCACCACCACCGTCACCACCACCACCGCAATCACCACCACCACCTCCTCCACAACAATCACCACCACTACCACCATCATCACCACCACCACCACCACCACTGTCACCACCACCACCGCAATCACCACCACCACCTCCTCCACCACAATCACCACCACCACCACCATCATCACCACCACCACCACCTCCTCCACCACCACCACCACCATCACCACCTCCTCCACCACAATCACCACCACCACCATCATCACTACCACCACCACCTCCACCTCCACCACCACCACCACCACCTCCTCCACCTCCAACTCAACCTCCACCACCACAATCACCACCACCACCGTCACCACCACCACCACCACAATCACCGTTACCGTCACCACCACCACCTCCAACTCAACCTCCACCACCACCACCATCCCCCCCCAGGGGCTTCTCTCTTCATGCCCTTCCCCCCCTGGAGACGCTGCCGCCGCTGCCTGTCCTTGGCCCCCAACGCCGGGCCCCACCTGATCCCAGGTGCAGAGCGCGGGGCTGCTGACTCCGTCCCCCTCCGCTCTGATCCCTCACAGCGTCAGGAGGATCTCGCTCTGATGTTCCTTTCATCCGGGCGGGCGTTTGATGTCGTGCCGCCGTGGAGATTCTCCGCTCTCCTGTATTCTGTTTTATTGTTTTATCCGTGGCGGCGACGCAGTGTTCCAGACGCCACTTTTGTCTTTTGGTGTTTAATTGGTTTGTTTGGTGCGACTGAATGAAGGCGAGGAAACGGGGGGGGCGTGAATAAACTAGTGTGAAGTTGTGACAGTGAAGACAGATTACATTTGTTTCCCGCGGTGTAATCGGTGAAAAGGCTGTTCCCTTTTAAGATGATTTTATCTGTTCTTCACATCAGGCTCCTCGAAGTTTTGCTTATTAATCAAAAGGGGATTATAAACAGATTTAGCAATCCGGCGCTAACACTGAGGCCTTGATGGCGTCTCCCCATCGAGGGATTGATTCTAATCCGGCCGCTGATGACTGTAACCAACACCGCAGCTATGATGCAGCACAACACAATACAACACAACACAATACAACACAACACAACCCTATCCGTTCGTCTGCTGATGACTGTAACCAACACCGGAGTTACGACACAACAACACAACACAACCATCCCGGTGGTCTGCTGAAAGTTTCAAAAATAAAAACCTGTCGCGCAATTCTGTCTCCTCGAAGCTTTGAAATGAACTCTGAGTCCCCCCCTGGAAACGTCCTCCTGTGAGAGCTGCGCCTCCCAGCCCTGACTCCTCGCCTCAAATCAGCGCTTCAATGGAAGTGTTGGCTGTGGCGCGTGGGGGTTCACCGGGGGGGGGGGGGGGGGGGGGGCGAAGGCGAGGGCGAAGAAAAGGTGCCTGAGCTGGCTGTCACACCGGGAGAGAGAAACCACTCTCACCGCAGAGACTTCAGCGGGTGGCGAACAAAAGCTAAGCCCTGTCACGCCCGTCTCTCTTGGCGGGAAGCGGGAGGAAGTGCATATCGCGCGGAGTACTAATTATCTTCCGTCGCTGCTTACGGAGGAGTGCCAAGACGCGCGCCGTGCCAGCGCCTCGTTCGTGTCAACGCGCTCCGGCGAGGAGACGAAGAATCCCTCGAAGAATTCTCTCCCCTTATTGGATACAGAATCACTGGAGAACCAATCAGATTACACCTTATTGGATCCCGGGACCCCAGCTGCCAGTCATATAATATCTTATTGGATCCCCAACCTCCGTCGCTGCGATCGTATCACACTGTATTTAAGTATGAATAGATAATCCCGACAGCCAATTGCATTATAACTTATTGGTAACAGTTCGGCCTGCCAACCAATCGTATTAGGGCTTATTGGAATGTGAATAAAGGGTCCCTCGGTTGGCAGTGAATGATATAATATCCTGTCGTACCGGCAGTGCACTCAGGTGACTATTCGCCAGCTAAATTGTTTTTTATTGCATACACTGCAGGCCAACTGTTGCGTGGATGGATGGCTTGAGTCCGTGTGTACATGAATACACCCGGCTGTGTGTAGACATATGAATATATCTGGCTATAGATAGATGTATGTATACGAAGATACTGAAGGGGCTTGCCCGCCCAGGGGAACTAAGGTAGCTTAGCGAAGACGATTGCGTCCTGAAATGTGTCCGGACCCATGTTTTTTGTAGTATTTGAACGGGGTCGGTTGTAGTTTTGCATGGGTAGGTTGTAGTTCCTTGAAGGCTTTGCTGTATTTATTTAAGTGTGTTGTGGTTTCCTCCACACTTTCCGCTCCATTCGGTTGACCAAGGGCATCAGGATTCACAATGTCTTTAAAGACTACTAACTTCTAAAAGCGTCCTTCTGCAAGACATTCAAGAGGCGTAAGCTTGAAAATAAGTGTCCTCTAAGTATCGCGTTTAAGCCTCTTGAATGTCTTCAAGCTGAAGTATCTTGAATGTAAAGTGATAAAAAGTAAGGCGTCCTTTAAGCCTCTTGAAGACATTCACACTCTTGAAGACATTCAAGAGTCTTAAAGGGGGCTCTTGAAGAAAACATGGCTTTAAAAGCATTCTTGACTTCTGAAAGCATCCTTTAAGCATCTTGAATGTCTTCAAGATGGAGGCATTCAGAAGCTTGTTGTTGTGATGCTGGCGTTGTCTGGAGCCGGATCAGGGTCCAGAAGAATACGTGCTGAGGCCGTGGGTAAATGAGTGTGAAGGCCTTGGCAGTGCCTGCTCAGCCTAACGGGCTGTGGTTAATTAGGCCCTCAGGGACGCGCTGGTGTTGGATATAATTAGGTCAGAACCCCGTTAACGAAGCAGGGGCAGGTGTGCAGGCTTTTAGCGCCTCTTTAAAGAAACATGTCCGGCGCAATCGGGTATAAACTCGGACCGGCGAGACTTGGACAGGAATTAGGTGTAGGCTATGCGAGGCGAATAAATCGGTTTTAATTGCCGATATATGAACCGGTTGTGATTCATCTTAAGAGGAGACCTTCGGAGGAAGAGGGCGGCCTGTGGGCGGAGACGGATGTTATCAGTGCTGCTGCGGATCAGGACCGGGCGGTTTGGACGAGGATGGAGGGAAGGAGGAGGAGGAGACGCCTGGTGGGGGGATAACATCCAAAATCAGTGAAGGATTCAGAACCTCATAACTGAAGGGTTAGTAAGGAGGGTTAGTCATGAGAGGTTAGTCAGGAGGGGTTAGTCAGGAGGGGTTAGTCAGGAGGGGTTAGTAAGGAGGGGTTAGTCAGGAGGGGTTAGTCATTAGGGGTTAATAAGGTGGGGTTAGTAAGGAGGGGTTAGTAAAGAGAGATTAGTAACTAGGGGTTAATCATTAGGGGTAAGTCAGGAGGGGTTAGTCATTAGGGGTTAATAAGGAGGGGTTAGTCATTAGGGGTTAGTAAGGAGAGGTTAGTAAGGAGGGGTTAGTAAGTATAAGTTAGTAATGAGGGGTTAGTATTTAGGTGTTAGTAATGAAGGGTTAGCTGGTGAAACCCCTCCTTACTAACTTTCTATGGCGTTTGGTTGCTAAGGTCTCTCGGATGATGTACCATGTTTGGTTACTATGGAGTCCCAAGTTATATAACGTGTTTGGTTGCTATGGCGTTTGGTTGCTAAGGCCTCTCAACTGAATCACCATGTTTGGCTGCCATGGAGTCCCATGTGATGTACCCTGTTTGGTTGCTATGGCGTTGGGTTGCTAAGGTGTCTCAAGCGATGACACTTGTTTGGTTGCCATGGCGTTTAGCAGTTCCCGACATGTTTGGTTGCCATGGCAGCTCCAGTGGCGCCCCATGTGGTTGCCATGGCGTTGGTGTTCCACGGCCTCTCCACTGATCTCTCTCCTTGGGGGTCTTAAGGGGCTTTTTGAGGGTTTTTCTAGCGCTTCTATCCCTGCCAAGACCCCCCCCCCAGTTAGAGACCCAGTCAGAGGACCAGCCCGGGGGGTCAGTGGGAGGCCACAGCAGGGGGCTGTGGGGGCACACAAGTTCTTCTTTCTCTTTCTTTACGTTTTGTCTTTCTTTTAAATGTCTCTCTCTCTCTCTCTGTCTCTGTCTCTGTCTCTCTCTCTCTCTGTCTCTCTCTCTCTCTGTCTGTCTGTGTGTTTAACTTTGTTTGCTCTGTAGTCCACGATGTTCCTCACCTCACCCCCTCCTCCACTCACCTCCTCCTCCTCTCCTCCACCCTCCTCTCCACCTCCTCCTCCTCTCCCCCTCCTCCTCCTCTCCCCTCCACCACCCTCCTCACCTCCTCCTCCTCTCCCCCTCCTCCTCTCCCCCTCCTCCACCCTCCTCTCCCCCTCCTCCACCCACCACCACCTCCTCCTTCTCCTCCTCTCCCCTCCTCACCTCCTCCTCCTCTCCCCTCCTCCACCCTCCTCTCCCCCTCCTCCACCACCCACCTCCTCCTCCTCTCCCCCTCCTCCTCCTCTCCCCTCCTCCACCCTCCTCCTCTCCTCCTCCTCCTCCTCTCCCCTCCTCCACCCTCCTCACCTGCTCCTCCTCTCTCTCTACAGCGAAGCCCCGTAACTCGGTGCAGGCGGTGACGGTGCAGGCGGGCACCGAGGCGGTGGCGGTGGCGGTCTGCCAGGCGGCCGACGGGAAGCCCGCGGCCTCCATCAAGTGGCTGGGCGGGGGCCCGGAGGGCCCACCCGAGGGGCCCCGCACCAACGCCTCGCTGCCCGGGGCCGAGGGCACAACCACGGTGCTCAGCGAGTACTGGCTGGTTCCCAAGGCGACGGACCACGGCCGCCAGCTGACCTGCATGGTGGCGCAGCGAACACAGACGGAGCCCTGGGTGGGCGTGGTCACGCTGTCCGTGGAGTGTAAGGGACGCGCGCGCACACACACACACACACACCTAGATGCACGCGCACAAACACGTACACATGCACGTCCACCTGCACTTGCTGGTATGCACAAGCACAGGTATGCAAATGAATACACACGCACACGTATATCCACGCACACATACACGTTCGCACACACACTGGTATAAACACACCATATACAAATGTATACACGTGCGCGCGCGCGCGTATGTACACACACACATACACGCGCAGAAGCTCACACACACTCGTACACATGTATACACGCGCACACTAGAAGACGGGCAGACACAGACACACTCTTAAGGTGCGTTCACACCAAAAGACGCGTTTGTCGCCCGTTCGCGTTGTGGCCCAAGTTTTGTCGCGCGACAAATCATAGACTGTCGCTGTGCAAGTTTTGTCAGGCGAATTTGCTGCGGTTCACCCCGGCTGGTGTTGGCCGGTTGAACGCTGATTGGCTGTTACGTTACACATGTCACTCAGTGGCCACACTGTTGAACGCTGATTGGCTGTCATCACGCGAATGTCGCGGCAAAGTTGAAATATTTCAACTCGAGCGGATTTGTCACTGCTGCAAATCCTCGTGAACGCGCTCGCCCGTGCAGGGCGAAAGTCCGGCGCAACAAGTCAAAACTTGTCGCCGGTTTTCTCTAGCAAACAATTCCCCCGATTTGCGTCTCTACGTTCACCTTGTATGGGATCGTGTCGCCCCTTCCGGTTTGGTGTGAACGCACCTTTACCTGGACACACAAACACTCGCACACAGGTACACACGTACACACACTCGTAGACGGACAGGCAGACACACACACACACTCGTAGATGGACAGGCAGACACACACAGAGACACACAGACACACAAATAGACACAGACACCTCGGATCCTTCCTATATTCAAATCTTTTATTGATATCGACTTGAGAAAATTGTGATTAATAATTCATACATTCTTAGTTTTTTAAATACTCTCTCCCTCCTCCGTCTCCCTCCTCCTCTCTCTCCCTCCTCCTCTCTCCCTCCTCCTCTCTCTCCCTCCTCCTCTCTCTCCCTCCTCCTCTCTCTCCTCCCCTCAGACCCCCCCACCGTGTCTATAGAGGGCTACGATGCTAACTGGTACATGGGCCGCTCCAACGCCGTGCTCACCTGCCTTGTCACCGGGAACCCCACCCCCACCATCGTCACCTGGAGGACGTGAGTCTGACACACACACACACACACACACACACACACACACACACACACACACACACACACACACACACACACACACACACACACACACACACACACACACACACACACACACGCACACAAACACACCTGCACACGTACACACACACGTACACACACACGTGCACACACACGCACGCACACACATACATACACACACACGTGCATATCGACACACATAAACGTGCACATGAGCCCACACACACACAGCACCTCAGCCTGTAGTTCGTCAAATCTGTTCCCCAATCAATCATTAACTTGTTCAGTTATTAATCTCAGCCATCATCCATTCATAAATTCCTGAGTTAATGTGTTCATTAATCTATCCATCACCCAGCCCTCCCATCATGGAGCCATCTATCAGTCATCGACACATCCACCCTTACAGTCACAGTGTGTGTGTGTGTGTTGTGTTTGCCTGTCTGCCTGTCTATCTGCCTGCCTGTCTGCCTGTCTGCCTGCCTGCCTGCCTGCCTGCCTTCCTGTCTGTCTGTCTGTCTGTTTGCCTGTCTGTCTGTTTGCCTGTGTCTGTCTGTCTGTCTGTCTGTCTGCCTGCCTGCCTGTTTGCCTGTACCTTGTTTTCATTTCGCATCACAGGGTTTACACGCTCTTCAGAATATGTAAATGTCGTTCCATTCCCATTCTGATGCACAGATGCCTTGTTGCATGCGTGCCTATTTGTGTGTGTGTGTGTGTGGGGGGGGGGGGGGGAAGTGTGTGAGTCTTTTTGAGCGACTGTCTGTTTCTGTATGTGCGCTTCTCTGCATATGTGAGTCTCTTGGTCCGTGTGTGTGTGTGTGTTCATCTCTGTTGGTCTTTGTGCTCATCTCTGCATGTGTGTGACAAGGTTATCTTCCCTCTGAATACTGAGCAGACACAAACACACACACACACACACACACACACACACACACACACACACACACACACACACACACACACAGTCCCGACGACCTAATCCACTCACTCACAATGTCAGCTCTTGACCTCATCCACTCTCTCTCCACACACACACACACACACACACACACACACACACACACACACACACACACACACACACTCGCCCCCCCCGGGCTCTCTCTCCTCTGCGACGGATCAGACACTCCAGATATGCAGATGCGGGGCGCCATGCGCTAATGTGTGCTCGGCCATTAGTCAAAGCATCAAGAGAGTGAGTGAGTCATGAGGGGGCTTCAGCTCGTCTGTGAGGGGGGGGGATAACCACTAAGGACATCACAGTACACCCCAGTACTCCCCAGAACTGGGGCCTCAGTGAGATGGTCTCCGTCCGACACCCTTAACACATACGACTGTCCTAAGCCCTCAGCCCCTATCTCTGTCCTCCCACAGGAAGTCCCGCCCCTTTAACTGTCAATGTCTCTGTCCTGCCAAAGGAAGTCACGTCCCTTTAACCGTCCGTGTCTCTCTGTGGCCCACAGGAACTCCCGCCCCTTTAACGGTCTCTCTGTCCGCCCGTAGGAAGTCCCGCCCCTTTAACCGTCCGGTTCTCTGTTTGGCCCACAGGACGTCCCGCCCCTTTAACTGTCCGTATCTATGTCTTCCCACAGGAAGTCCCGCCCCTTTTAACCCTCTGCGTTCCCCCGTCTGTCCGCAGGACGTCCGGCCGGCTGCCAGACTCGGCGGTGCAGAGCGGGAACCGCCTGACGGTGGGTAAGGTGGACGAGGCGGCCAACACCACCTTCCTGTGCGAGGCCCGCAACAAGCTGGGGGGCAACAGCGGCCAGATCACCACGTCCGTCCTCGGTGAGTCCGCCGCTGCCGCCGCCCGGCGTAGGGATACGACCGGGAACTAGTTCCTCTGGCCTCACAGCCGGCGGAGGCACGGAAACCGCGTTTCTGTGTGTGCGAGGATGTGTTTTGATGCGCACACACACGTGAAGAATTGTGAAGCTCTGCGTGATGATACGCGCACTTTCACCCACCTACATGCTTATGAACATACACACACACTTACACACAGATACGCACACACTTATACACACATACGCACACACTTATAGACAGACACACACTTATACACACATACACACACACTTATTGACAGACGCACACACTTATACACACATACACACAAACACACACACACATACACACAGACTTATAGACAGACACACACACTTATACACACATACATGCACAAGTATACACATATACACACACAATTCTACACCCATACACACACACTCATACACACATACACACAGACTTATGAACATACACACACACACTTATACACACACACACACACACACACTTATACACACACACACACACTTATACACCCATGCACGCACACTCATACACACATACATACACACTTTCACACACATACACATATAGACAGACAGACACACTTATTCGCACACAAACACACACACACACACACACACGCGTTTCCCTGTATATTGGTGCTTTGCATACCCTTGTGCAGAAGCCTTTCCATCCGTGGCTCCGCCCACGCGCCCAGAGAAGCAGCAGCGATCAAACGCGACACGCTAACACAGAGTTGGAACGCAGCCAAACCCAGGTGCGTGGGGGGGTACGCGACCCCATCACATCATGACAACGTGATGCACCCACTCCCATAGAGGGTCACACGCACACACACAGATGCACCATCACACAGACACACACACACCACACGCACACGCACACAAACACATGCACACACACGTACATGAAACACACACAAGCAAACAGACACACATACACAGAGACACACAGACACCAACACGCACAAGCAAACAGACACACACACACACACACACAGATACACAGAGACACACACAGGCACATTGCATGTCTCAATCCCGGTGCATCGTGTCAAACACTCGTTATCACACAGGCAAGACGCGTTCATCGTTGTGCGTCTTTGCACGTGTGCGTCCATGTGCACCCGTCGCCTGGGTGTGTGTTCACCGAGGGTGATGCAAACGCACATACGTGCACGAAGGCACGCAGACACAGACACACATACATTCACAGGTTCAAACAAACATAAGCACGTGTGCACACACACACACACACGCTGGGATCAGTGCTGAGGATACAGGTGTGGTGTTTTTTTTCTCTGGGCTTCTCTCTCCCTCCACTGAGTGGCTTTCAGACCCCCATGCATGGGGGGGGAACCCCTACAACCCGGCCCCAGGCCCCGACCATGACCCCCCCCTCTCTCCACCGCCTACGCAGCAGAGATACTGTATAACACCGGGAGCTCTGTGTTGATCTGATCCACCGGTGGAGGTGGAGCTGGGTGTTATGTATTCCCCGTCAGATCTCCGCCGGCGTGCTCAGAGCTCCAGGGCTGTGGAGGAGGTCTGAGAGGCCCTGTGCCGGGGCCCCCAGGTGGGAACAAAGCTCCGGGTTTGTCTCCCAGCGTTCTCCCGTCCCTCTCTGGCGCTCTGTGCCTCTCTCTGGGCCCGCGAAGAGTTTTCGGTGTGAGCCAGTTTGCCGAAGTTTCCGCTGTTCGCTCCTCTCTCCTCTCCCTCCTCTCTCCTTTCTCCTATCCTCTCTCCTCTCCTCCTCTCTCCTCTCCTCTCCTCTACTCCCCTCTTCTATCTCCTCTCCTTCCTTCACCCTCCTTTCCTCTCTATTCTCTCTTCTCTTTTCTCTGACCATGTCTCTCCTTGAAAGAAGAGTGGATTGGTTGTCTCTGACCACGCCTCTTCTCATGAGAAGCGCTGATTGGTTTTCTCTGAACATGCCTCTTCTTATGAGAAGCGCTGATTGGTTTTCTCTGAACACACCTCTTCTTATGAGAAGCGCTGATTGGTTGTCTCTGCATGGGTTTGCTTCCTGTTCTGGGGATTTTCTTTTGGTTGTCACGGTAATGGTTTGAAATTCTCCTTCTTTTGTTCATTTTCCTGCACTTGCCTAACATTTTCAGAACATTTACTCGCACTGCATATTAATCGGAAATGTGCCTCCAAGCCAATAGATGTGCGAATGATTCAACACAAGACCACATATTTTGATACACACACAGTCAAAATGACTCATGAATGTACAGATTTAATCCATACCCACACTTAGAGCGTCAGATACGACTGGATCATATAATATACCCCATACAGTTTAGCAGTTTGATCAAAACCTTAATCAGATGTTTAAATGCTTTGTTCACTAGAAGCTAATGTCGCTAGCTGTGCTATGGTTGCTAGCAGGTACGAGTGCTAGCTTCAATGAGTGCTAGCCGCTATGTTCGCTATCCGGTATGAGTGCTAGCCGCTATGAGTGCTAGCCGCTATGGTTGCTAGCAGGTATGAGTGCTAGCTTCAATGAGTGCTAGCTGCTATGTTCGCTATCCGGTATGAGTGCTAGCCGCTATGAGTGCTAGCCGCTATGTTCGCTATCCGGTATGAGTGCTAGCCGCTATGAGTGCTAGCCGCTATGGTTGCTAGCAGGTATGAGTGCTAGCTTCAATGAGTGCTAGCCGCTATGTTCGCTATCCGGTATGAGTGCTAGCCGCTATCAGTGCTAGCCGCTATGTTCGCTATCCGGTATGAGTGCTAGCCGCTATGAGTGCTAGCCGCTATAGTTGCTAGCAGGTATGAGTGCTAGCCGCTACCAGCTCTGGTTACTCCTGGGTTTGAATCCCGAGGTGTGGGAGTTGGCCTTAGCCTGGACGCCTGAGACGAGATAAAGTGCGTTGAGCCGCTCAACGTCATGAAAGGTCAAAGGTTTTCTTATTTACGTTTCAATATCCTTTGCTGCTGCTGCTGCTGCTGTTTTTGTTGTTGCTGCTGTACTCTGCACTGTGTCTATTAAGCACAGAGGCTAGTTAGACTGGTGGTTCGTAAGCAAGGAGTCTGCTTAGCACCGTGGCTACTTAGCATAGAGGCTAGTTAGCATCAGGGCTACTTAGCGAGATGGATATTTATCATGGTGGCTACTTAGAATGATAGGTTAATGTTAGGAGGCTACATGTGTCACAGTGGATAGTTAGCAAATAGGTTTGTTAGCTCAGAGGCTAATTAGCAAAAGAGTGTAGATAGCTATGGGGCTATTTATCCCATGGTACATTAAACGGTTAGCATGGAGGCTTCTTAGCATGGGGGCTACGCTGCGTGGCTAGGTTAAGCTGCTCAGTGGGAGACGGAGGCTGATTCGGGGGCTGCGTGGAGAACAAAGAACTCTTTGTAGCGTAGCGCCGCACTGGAGGAGGCTTAGCAAGGGCTAAGCTAGGGCTAAGCTGATGCTACTCCCACAGGAAACCTTGTGACACACACTCAGCACGGCTGAGAGCCGCCCCCGGTCCGCCCACGCCCACAATCACACACACGCCCACGCACAGACACTGAGACAGGCATTATGCAGGTACACACACACACACACACTGAAACAGGCAGTATGCAGGTAGACACACACACACAGACACACACAGTGAAACAGGCAGCACGCAGGTACACACACTGAAACAGGCAGCACGCAGGTAGACACTCAAAAACGCATACACAGTGTGTAGGCAGACACACATGCTACGAATGCACAAATGTGTGGAGAACACACGCATGCACACGCACACACACGCACACACCAAGAAAACATGAAAAAGGTTACAATAAAAAGAACCTGAATTCTTGAAGGCCTCGTTCAGCCTCTGAAGGAATGCATTATTCAGTAATTACACTCCAGAATCATGTCTGGTGTAAGAACGATCTCAAATCGACACTTCCTCTGAATAAATAACCACAGTAGAAGAGAACGAGTTCAGGGTGAAGTCCAGTGTGAGGCTCACAGCCTCAGCACCAGGCCAGGGGGGAATGGGATGACTGGGAGGACTGGGAGGAATGGGAGGGACTGGGATCTCAGGTCATAAACACACAGACATGCTCACGCATTCACACGCACACTCGCACGCACACACACACACACTTTAACGTCACCAGAGGCTGTAGAGCGTGTCAGAAGCGAGAGGAAGTGGCAGTTTGAACCTCGCCAGGCGCCGTCCCCTCTGTCGGGATTCGAACCGGCGACGCGACAGGTCTCCTCCTACGTGCCCGCTAGGCTGCGGTAACCGTGGCGCCGTCACCGTAGCGACGCCGGCCTGTGACCCTTCACCAGAATGGTGTTGATGGTCCTGGACCAGTAAAGGGGCACTGTGATGCTGGGGTCTCGACTGATCGGTCTGAGAGTAGGGGGGGGGGTAGGGGGTGAACGTATTCACGTTCTGCTGTTGACTTATTCACAAACAATCTTTGTTCTCGGTGAGCCGCTCTGACATTTAGTAAATAATAAATCAAGGAGGTTTGAAGGCTTCTCAGTCTCTCCCTCGGAATGTCTGTCCCTCATGCTCTTTCGCTCGCTCTCAACCTCTCTCTCTCTCTCTCTCTCTCTCTCTCTCTCTCTCTCTCTCTCTCTCTCTCTGTCCCTACGCCATTCAATGTTTATCGACATGAATGTGTGTCCAAACAACATTGTCAAGGCTAAAGGTTTGCGTAATTATTGCACACAATACGCAAAGTGCAAAACAATCTTCCCTGTGCCTCTCTCACTGTGCCTCTCTCATTGTTTGTGTGTGTGTGTGTGTGTGTCTCTCTCTCCCTCTCTCTCTCTCCCTGGCCGCGCTCTCCCGCTACTGTGATTCTGTGACTCCTTGGAACCTCCTGTGTAAAGTAAAAAACACAACAACCTGCAGAACCCATGCATAAGAACAATCATGTGAGCGCTAACAGTGGCATAATGGCGGTGTGTTGTGCTAAACATGTGTATCGACCGTCTCTCCCTCCTCTCCCTGTCTGTCTCTCTCTCCTCTGTCTTCTCCTCTGTCTCTCTCTCCTCTCTTGTCTCTCTCCTTCTCTCTCTTCTCTCTCTCCTCCTGTCTCTCTCCTCCTCTCTCCTACTCTGTCTCTCTCCTCTCTTCTCTCTCTCCTCCTCTGTCTCCCCCTCCTCTCTCTCCTACTTTGTCTCTCTCCTTCTCTCTCTTCTCTCTCTCCTCCCCCTTTCTCCTCTCTGTCTCTCCTCTCTGTCTCTCCTCTCTCTCTCTCTCTCTCTCTCTCTCTCCCTCCTCTCTCCTCTCTCTTCTCTCTCTCTCTCTCTCTCTCTGTGTGTTTGATGGGCCGATCGGTCCCCTGATGGTTTCATGATGGTCCTCTGCTGGTACCCGCCGCACCGTGAACAGACCGTGAACACGCCAGCAATACCTCCCTGAAAACGGGCTTGAATATTGTTGTGGTGTCCCCTGAGCAAGGCACCTCACCCTAAACGCTCCAAACGAGCTGGCTGAGGCCGTGAATGAGTGTGTGAATGGGTGCAGAATCAGTGTGTGAATAGCTGTGTGAATGTGTGTGTCAATAACTGTGTGAATGACTGAGTGAATGTGTATGTGAATGGGTGTATGAATGGCTGTGTGAATGGGTGAGCTATGGAACCCTCTTGGACCACAGGCCAGAGTGGGCTGTAGGAATGAGGCCTTTTACATCCTGACGTGTTTCCCTGAACCCACCTGGATACTCTCCTCCACTTCCTCCCTCACTCTGGGTGTCTGGCCTACTCGCTGGTTACCCAGCATGCACTGGGGCGGGAACTGGGAGAATTCTGGGGGGGAGGAAACCCATATAGCGACATGCACATGTGCACACAAGCAGGCAGACACACAGACACAAATGCATGCTTACGCGCACGCGCGGACGCACACACACACACACACACACACACACACACACACACACACACAGAGGCATGAATGGAGGGTAAATTGGGCCAGCTGTGCAGAGGGAATACAATCAGTTAATCTAGCTGGCTGGGCCTGGAGGGGCTAGGACAGGGCACTCCCTGCAGACACACACACACGCACACGCACAGACACACACGCACACACACAGGTGCACACACAGACGCTCACTTACACACACACACACACGCACACACACTGACACACACACTGACACACACACTGACAAGCACACACACATGCACTCACACACACACGCACACACACACACACACACACAGATCTATAAAGAATGGGCAGATTTGGACTGCTCGTCTGGGAATATTTCTGTTTTTTGGGGTTTGTGCGAGTTGTTCTGCGAACGTGTGTGTTTGTGTGTGTTTTTGCGTGTGTGTTTTTGCGTGTGTGTTTGTAAAAGAAAAGAGGTTAACAATAATAGCGGTCCAGATATCCACAGAATCCCACTCAATTCACAAAGGCCCGGCTCAGCCTCTATAGGAATGGATTATTCAGTAATTACACTCCAGAACGATGTCTGATGTAAGAACCTTATCAAAGCTACGCGTCCTCTGAATAAATAACATACGCAAAAAAAAAAAGAGCTGCTGCTTCTTCTTCTTCTTCTCCTCCTCCTCCTCCTCCTCCCAGTAAGGTGAATAATGCATCAGTCAGTTGGGGGTCAGGGTCGTCCCGTTGCATGCGCTGGAGACTAAGCGTGTTCTGGAGGAGGACCTCGCTGGGTGACAGAGGGGGTTCCCCTCCCCAGAGCCGTGCTCTTGGGCGCCAGGCGGCGCTGTGAGAATCCGTGTTGCGGAGACGGAGAGCAGCAGCGATACAGCCAATCAGACGCCTCCTGGGAGACGGGGACGATGACGTGTAGGAGAGAACACCAGAACATGCGTAGCAGCTCTCTCTCTCTCTCTCTCTCTCTCTCTCTCTCTCTCTCTCTCTCTCTCTCTCTCTCTCTCTCTCTCTCTCTCTCTCTCTCTCTCTCTCTCTCTCTCTCTCTCATAAATATGAATACAGAACAAAGCTCCTCAATATTCCTCCCACACTATCTCCCTCCCTCTACACCCTGTGGCTCTCTCTCTCGCTCTCTCTCTCTCTCTCTCTCTCTCTATCAATATATACATAGCGGAACCAAGTGTTTCATGGAAGCTTCCAGAAGGTGGGGTGAGGGGAAGTGAAGCGACCTCATTCAGAAGGTTAGGGAGATAGAGGGGGAGAGGGGGGAGGGAAAGGGGGAGAGAGGGCTTATCTCACACACACACACACACACTAAGGAATATGCACATGGATTCTCTGGGATCCGGACACACGCAATGTATAATACAGGCTCTAAACACACACACACACACACACACACACACACACACACACACACACACACACACACACACACACACACACACACAGTGGGACACCGGAAAACACACACAGGGGAGAGGAGGTGTGTGTGTGTGTGACTCTGCCCCACCTGATGGATATATTTCTGTAGGGGAGGGATGGGGGGGGGGCTGACCTAGGTGTCACCTGAGGGGTGGTCTGGCTATCTCCCTACCAGCAGGACGCCAGATTAACCTCCTTCCTCACCCTCCCTCCCTCCCCCCCTCCCTCCTCCCCCGCTCCGGGGATTAAACCAAGTGCTCCCAACGGAGCTCAATGCCACCATACGCTGAATTAGTCTGGAGACACACACGATGCGGTGATACAGTGATACACACTCACACACTGTGTTAGTGTCTGATCAAACTGCCCAGCGTTACAGTGTTGGTCTGATCAAACTGCCCAGCGTTACAGTGTTGGTCTGATCAAACTGCCCAGCGTTACAGTGTTGGTCTGATCAAACTGCCCAGCGTTACAGTGTTGGTCTGATCAAACTGCCCAGCGTTACAGTGTTGGTCTGATCAAACTGCCCAGCGTTACAGTGTTGGTCTGATCAAACTGCCCAGCGTTACAGTGTTGGTATTACATTACAGTTAGTGTTAGTCAGTGTGGAGGCCAGTGGTACATGTAAAGTAACTGCTGCCCACTCTAATGCTGCGGGACTTGTTTTATGGCCGTACCGCACATGAAGTAGTTCTCCTCATCTTCCTCTTCATCCTCCTCCTCCTTCTCCTCTTCCTCCTCCTCCTTCTCCTCTTCCTGCCCAAAATGGCAGAACAGTACACACACACATTACCCGCTCATGACACCTGGTCCATCAGACCAGTCCTCCCCGGGTCTCTCTCCTTCCCTCCCTCTCTCCCCTCTCTCCCGTCTCTCCCTCTCTCCCCTCTCTCCCTCTGTCTCTCTCTCCTCTCTCCCCTCTCTGTCTCTCCCTCTCTCCGTCTCTTTCTCTCTCCCCTCTCTCCCTCTCTCCCTCTGTCTCTCTCTCCCTCTCCCCTCCCTCTCTGTCTCTCCCTCTCTCCGTCTCTCCCTCTCTCCCTCTCTCCCCTCTCTCCCGTCTCTCCCTCTCTCCCTCTCTCCGTCTCTCCCTCTCTCCGTCTCTTTCACTCTCCCCTCTCTCCCTCTCTCCGTCCCTCCCTCTCCCCCTCTCTCCCTCTGTCTCTCTCCCTCTCTCCCTCTCTCCGTCTCCCTCTCCCCCTCTCTCCCTCTGTCTCTCTCTCGCTGTCTCCCTCTCTCCGTCTCTCCCTCTGTCTCTCTCCGTCTCTCCCTCTCTCCGTCTCTCCCTCTCCCCCTCTCTCCCTCTGTCTCTCTCTCGCCGTCTCCCTCTCTCCGTCTCTCCCTCTGTCTCTCTCTCTCCGTCTCTCCGTCTCTCCCTCTCCCCTCTCTCCCTCTGTCTCTCTCTCTCCGTCTCTCCGTCTCTCCTCTCCCCCTCTCTCCCTCTGTCTCTCTCTCTCCGTCTCTGTCTCTCTCTCTCCGTCTCTCCGTCTCTCCCTCTCTCCGTCTCTCCCTGTCTCCACAACCGGGTTCCCTTCTCAGAGTTCCTATGGTGACAGGTCCTCCCTCCCCCTGCCCCTCTGTGCATCATCTTTGATATCTTCACCGGCTGTCGAAGCAGGATGCATTATTGATGCGTGTCCCGCAGCAGCGGCGCACTTGGGCCGAGCTTTACCACTGAATCCAACCTTTAATATTCTCAGCCCTCGCCTCGCTCTCTCCGCTCGCTCGCCGTGAATATTTCACCAGCCGGACGGAGACGCCGTTCGCCGCGGTGATGTAGTATAGCGCCCGCTCTGTGCTGCTTCCCCCATAACACTTCGAGGCAACGCCAGGAGCTGCTTTAGATGATGATGGAGGAGGAGGAGGAGGAGGAGAGAGATGGAGAGATGGGGGGGGGGGGCGGGACCGCAGGATTCCCACTGAACTATGGATGACGCAGAGTCGCGGCCACGCAAACACACACAAGTACACATGCACACGTGCACTGTCGTGCACGGGGAGGACAGGATCCAAACTCTTGTTTTGTTAATCAGTTCATCTCTCCCTCCTCCTCCTCCTCCTCCCCCTCCTCCTCCTCCTCCTCCTCCTCTCTCCAGCCCTGATCATCTGGGTTTAATCGAGGGTTAGTGGCTCCCCTCCGACGCAACCGAGTGATAAAACAAAGCAAGAATAGAGTTTTCCAGAAGGACAATGGAATGAGCTATGGTAAAAATAGTTGACAGAGGAAAGCTGTCTGCTATTTACAGTGCGGAGCCGTCCGCAGGCAGTCGCACAAGTGATGAGCCTCACAACTATTGTTGTGTTGACGCACAAAAAGTTCTGTTAGATGTGCACGGAAATGTCAAGTGGAAATTTGTCTTGCCTCCCCCTCTCGTCTCTCCCTCTGACACTTTCTGTCGCTTGTTTCTCTCTGGCTCGCTCACTCTTTCTCCTGTCCTCTATCTCTCGCTCTCCTCCCTAGTAGGTCTCTCTCTCTCTCTCTCACTCTCGCCTAGTCTCTCTCTCTCTCTCTCTCACTATTTCACTCTCGCCTAGTCTCTCTCTCTCACTGTCTCTATTTCACTCTCGCCTAGTCTCTCTCTCTCTCTCTCCCTCCCTCTCTCTCTCAGTGGGGGAGTGGGTTTATTGAGACATTCTTATTTCCCTCCTCCTTCTTGGGCAGAGAGGAGTCACAGCAGGAGCCCCCTCCTCCTCCTCCTCCTCATCCTTCT
>NW_027641496.1:77987-101424 GCF_949987615.1 Pollachius pollachius
ACACACACACACCGATACTGTCATACTGTCATCAGCAGCAGGCAGTGATAGTCACACACACACACACACACACACAGCATGCATTTCTCTTCGCTCTCTTCAGTTTTCTGTGTGAGGACGACAATAAGCTGTAATGCACACAATCACAATCCTACTCTCCTCCTCTCTCCCCCCCTCGCTCTCTCTCTCTCTCTCTCTCTACCTCTCCCTGCCTCTCTCTCTACCTCTCTCTCGCTCTACCTCTCTCTACCTCTCTCGCGCTCTCTCTCTACCTCTCTCTCTCGCTCTACCTCTCTCTCTCTCTACCTCTCTCGCGCTCTCTCTCTCTACCTCTCTGTCTCTCTCTCTCTCCACCTTTCTGGGTGTCTCTCTACCTCTCTCTCTCTCTCTGATTGCTGCCGTGACTGTTTTCCATTTCAATGGTAAATACACTGGATCAGCTCTGCTGGTTTCTTGCAATTCACCCTGGAAACACACACGCACACACATATATACACACAAACACATACATATACACACGCACACATAGACACACACAGACACACACACACACACACACACTAACAGCCACACACACAGCCACACAAGACACACACAGAAATCTACCATTTGCATTGAGTGCTTACTCTACTTTTCTCAAATTTTATTTTTGAATTGCTGCTCCACACTCGTGGAACTGTGTGTGTGTGTGTGTGTGTGTGTGTGTGTGTGTGTGACTAATTATGTGAGTGCTATTGCTGCTAATTAGCTGGCATTGGAGGCTGAGTGAGGTCACAACCTGGAGTTTGTCTTCTGTAGCTCAATAGGGGGAGGAGAAAGGAGGGGAGAGAAAGAAGGGGGAGAGGAGGAGGAGACAGCAAGAGGAGGGGGAGAAAGGAGGGTGAGGAGAGCCAGAGGAGGAGGAGGGTGAGGAGAGAGCCAGAGGAGGAGGAGGGTGAGGAGAGAGCCAGAGGAGGAGGAGGGTGAGGAGAGAGCCAGAGGAGGAGGAGGGTGAGGAGAGAGCCAGAGGAGGAGGAGGGAGGAGGAGAGAGCAGGAGGAAGAGGGTGAGGAGAGAGGAGGAAGGAGGAGGGTTTGAGGAGAGAGCAAGAGGAGGAAGGAGGAGGGGGAGGGTGAGGAGAGAGCAGGAGGAGGGGGATGGAGGAAGAGGGTGAGGAGAGAGGAGTAGGAGGGGTGAGGAGAGAGCAAGAGGAAGGAGGAGGAAGAGGGTGAGGAGAGAGGAGGAGGGGTGAGGAGAGAGCAAGAGGAGGAAGGAGGAGGGGAGGGTGAGGAGAGAGCAAGAGGAGGAAGAGGGTGAGGAGAGAGGAGGAGGAGGAGGGGTGAGGAGAGAGCAAGAGGAGGAGGAGGAGGAGGGGTGAGGAGAGAGCAAGAGGAGGAAGGAGGAGGAGGAGGGTGAGGAGAGAGCAGGAGGAGGGGGAATGGAGGAGGAGGAGGGGGAAGGAGGACGGAGAGACTACAGCAGAGCAGAACACAGTCTCTTGGCCTCTGAGTAATCTGGGCCCCAGCCGTTCTCCTTTGTGTGAGCAGGCCTTATGGGGGAGTCGGGGCCCGGCCCACGACCCCCTGTTTCATGTGTCGTTACGGAGATGTTCCACCCAGGAAAGCTAATCTGCTCCATTGGTTGAAGCTCTCACACCAGTACTGCCTCAGCGGCCGGTCGACACGCTGTTGATTTGAAAACTTTGCAGCCACTTTTTTTACACTTTAGCCAGTGCTGGCCGAGAATGTTCGGCTGCTAATAGCCAATTACGCTCCAGCGGGTCTCTGCCTCCAGCCACGGGATTGGTCGAAACCAATGTTGAGGGAAAGGTAGTGCGGCGCCCTCGGTTTCCACCCAGATGTGGATCTTCCACCAGACCTTACTTTAGGAATCCAAAGGGGATCTGTGTGGCCAGCTTCAGAAAGAGGGAGTCTCTGTCTTCACCTCTCTCCCCCCCCCTCTCTCTCTCTCTCTCTCTCTCTCTCTCTCTCTCTCTCTCTCTCTCTCTCTCTCTCTCTCTCTCTCTCTCTCTCTCTCTCACCACTGAACGAATGGCTGGTTACTTTATGGGCCGTTTACAGGGAGGGAGGGAGGGAGATGGAGGGAGAGAGAGAGAGAGAGAGAGAGAGAGAGAGCTTGAGAGACAGCTTTACAGTGAGTAGGGAAAGAAGAGAGAGAGAGAGAGAGAGTAAGTGGGAGAGAGTCAGCTTTACAGTGAATAGGGAGAGGAGAGCGAGGAAGTGGAGTCCGACGAGAGATAAAGATAGAAAGATGGAGAGTTTGAAGTGTGGGTGGAGAGAGAGAGAGAGAGGGGGGTGGGTCGAGAGAGGGAGTAGAAGGGATGGTAGAAAAAGTAATAGATGAGGAGTGGGGGGGAGGGGGCGTGTGATTGGCTGCTGTTGATCGTATCAACAGCAGAGGGATGGAACCAGCAGCTTGCAGCATTCAGCCCAGGAAAGGAGGGCTAAAAATACACTGAGCACAATGAAGAGCTGCACGCACGCACACACACACGCACGCACACACGCACGCACGTGCACATAACCGAACACACACATGCATGCACATAGTAAGGCGCACACACACACACACAAACACACACACACTAAGAAACACACACACATTAAGACACACACACAAACTAAGACAAACACATGCACAGACACACACACACACGCAGTAAGACAAACACACACACGCAGTAAGACACACACAAACTAAGACAAACACATGCACAGACACACACACGCAGTAAGACAAACACACACACACACACACGCATGCAGTAAGACACACACACACAGTAACACACACACTAAGACACACACACACTAAGACACACACAGACTGATGCAATGAAAGACTTACTTGAATGCATTCGCTCATGCAAATCAATGAGACACACGCAGATGCACACTCTAACACTCACACACGCACGTGCGCACAGCAGCATACCTTGTCAGTCTGAATTGCGTGCACGGCCATACGCAATGACACACAGTAAAGTGCACAGGGACTCAAACGTGCATAGATGTCATTTTAAAACGCACAACGTCCATTCGGCCTGCCTAATACAACAGTGGCTTCCACGCATGGCCTCCATTATGACTGTGTGCTGCAATATAGATGGATGTAAAAGTGTGTTTGAATATAGATGGTGCTGAAATATACATGATGTCAACACGGCGCCTTTAAAAATAGCTTTTGTTTGAATAGCTTTGTGCGCATGTTGGACTTTAGATGTGTACGTTTGTTTGATCATGTGTGTTATTATTCATATTTTATATCCATTTGAGCCTATTTGTGTGTGTGTGTGTGTGTTGCACTCGAGCTCTGTGTGCGTTTGAGTTGTTTGTCTGTACGTGTGTGTCACAGTCGAGTGTCGAGTCTATATATGCGTGTAGTGCAGTTGCGTTTGTTTACAGCATCTGTGTTGGAGGTGTGTGTGTGTGTGTGGGGGAGGGGGGGGGAAATTGAGTGTGTGTATCGGAGTTGAGTTTGATGTTGGTTGTGTCGATATCTGCTGGATGTGTACATCAGAGTTGTGTGTGTATGTGCTTCCGTGTGTGCAGTGAAGGTGAAACGTCTTCATGTGTGTACGTTGTAGGACATTGTTGTGTGTGTGTGTGTGTGTGTGTGTGGCCAGGCTGTATATTGAGCTAATGACCCTGTCTTGGCGTAGGTGTGAGACTACATGCTAATTACTGCTGCTCTTTCATCAGGGGAACCTTCACTTCCTCCTCACAGCGGCCGCGTGTGCACGGACCTACGTGCACATATACACATACATGCACATACACCTACACACGCGCACACACAGGCATACACACACGCACACACCAATGCACGCATTCCTACTCACGCACAGAGGCACATACACATCACAAACACACCCACACAGGCACGCACGCACAGGCACACACACAGGCAGACACACAGGCACACACACAGACACACACACAGGCACACGGACAGGCAGACACACAGGCACACACACAGACACACACTTGCACCCAGGCATGCAGATTCAGTATAGGATAAGGGACGTTCGTTATTCCACGACCCCAGGTGGGAAATGAGCGTGACGCAGCAGAACGTTCCAGACACACTAATAAATAAGAGGTGGAACAAAATAACAGCGACAAAATATGTATATATACAAACGCACACAAAACGAGCAGCAGAAATGTAAACGCAAGAACAAAGAGTCAACCACCCACTGGAGAGAGAGGTTATGATTGAGTGAGTGAGTGTGTGTGTGTTTGTGCGTGCGTGCGTGCGTATGTGTGTGCGTGTTTGTTGGCTGCGGCCGGCGGGCTCTGCGGTCTCCGAGGAGGCGGGGCCAGACACCAGGGTGACCTCCTAATAACGCAATCATACCCTCGCCTCAGTCGGATGCCGCATCAGCAACATCACCTCCCCCTCTGGGCGGGGCTAAGGGGCCCTCTGATGTCTAGGGGACCCCTTAAGGGGACGTCCGTGGGCACTGGCACCGCTGCTTCAGACAGGAAGTCCCGCCCCCGGTCTGTATGCTCCGTGATGACCTGGTGGCGGAATTACGAATCCCACTATGGCCACGCCAAGTCCCCGAAAAGACACGCCCACCTCTGTTTCTGATTGGTCCGTCACACACGACACCCCTATCTTTGATTCTACTGTATATGGATCCGACTACCGAGCTTTTACTGGCTTGATATTAGCTGCTAGGGTTCGGGTTAGAGCTCTTTTGTAACGCTCTCGAATGCTCACAGTGAGGGTACCGTAAAGTTCTAAAGTGTCCAGTTGAGTTGCATGCAACCCGGCCAATTACAGAAAGAGTAGGGCGGGTCTTGGCGTGGCCATGGTAGGATTCGTAAATACGCGACCTGGTGTGGTTCAGACAGGAAGTCCCGCCCCAAGTCCATTAGCTCTGTGCTGAATCGGTGGGGATCAGACAGGAAGTCCCGCCCCCGGTCCTTTAGCTCCATGATGACCTGGTGGGGTTCGACACGGGAGGCCGGTGCCGTGGCGTCCAGGAACCAGCGCCCCGTCTGACAGGAAGTCCCGCCCCCCTCTTATGGCACTTAATGTACATACTTATTGTATGATGTACGTCCTGGCACTTGCAAATAATACTAAGCATTGAGTAGCGTCTTATCCTTGCTATCTTTGTTGCATACGGGGAATGGGTTAACCTAGTGACTTTTTGCGCTTGGCACTTGGGAGTTAATGCTAATGCTAACAGGTTAGTGTTAGCATTAGCCGTTCTCTCCATTTGTTCCCTCGGTCTCCGCGCCCGACCGCGAGGCTAATGCGGAGGTGCTCTTTGTGCATCTGTTCTTTTGTGTCTTCGTTTAGCCACTGCTTTTATCCAGAGAGTCGTACCAGGCAGGTTGAGAGCGGTCCGAGCACACAATCAATACTGGAGTGGCTCCACAAAAACGCACAACCGAAGATTCCCGTTGATCCGGTCTCCAGGTGGTTATCTGGTCTCTCTGCGTGGCACTGACTCATTCAGTCGCTCTTTTCAGTGGTTCTGTAACCGTTTAGCAGCAGCAGCCTTCAGCACAAGAGGATAACAAGTGAGGCTTCAGTCGTCAGAGCATTAAGAACAAAACTGTGGGAGCTGCACCAAGACAACCACACACACTAATGCAATGAAAGACTTGCTTGAATGCATTCACTCATGCAAATCCATGAGACACACCGGTATGTTTTCGGTGGGTCGCAACCGGTGAAGCATGAGTCCTATTTTAATTGTTTTCGTATTTTAGGGTCTTTAACGTAGTTATAGCTGCAAGGGTTGTCACGGTTACTAGAGTAAGACCTTGGTCCTTTAGAGGCGACGGGTGAACTCCAAACACTAGTTTGTGTGACCGTGTTGTACCGCGCTCTGACTCTGGTTTTAGGGCGGGGCCCTGGCAAAAGGTCAGCGCAAAAAAGGTCCAAGTTGAAATAATTTGAATGGTTAGAGCATCCTTTTACCATGGCAACGGAGGCCTAACCTCTCACCATGGAAACAGGTTGTTTCACTGCTGGATGTGCTATGAATAGTAAATGTGTGTAGGTATGTGTAGCGTTTGACGTGGTTAGACCGTGGCGACGTGGGCCTGCTGAACCACGGCATCACGGGCTGTCAATCCCCTGTCAAGATGTCACTCCGCACGGGCTGTCAATCAACCGTCAAGATGGGCGTCATGGGCTGTCAATCAGACGCCAATATGTCCCTCTGCCGCTGTCGATCAGCACGCCCCCGTACCGCTGACGGTGTCACCTTGTGACGCAGTTGCGTCAAATTTAGTGTTTTGGAGCACGTTGCGTTACTCATGGTAGTCAAGCTGTCGCTGTAAGTCGCACCACATGAGGGTAGTCTTTACATCGATGTCATTCACACTTTAACAACATGAATAAAGTCTTTACATCGATTGCCATTCATGCTTTCACAACATGAATAAAGTCTTTATGCTTTCACAACTCTAATATTATCTTTCGATTTATTCCTGCTATTTTTTTTTGCTGTTTCCTTTACCTGCCAGATGTGCTTAAGGCGTCCCGGTCTCTTATAGTTTAACTGCAGGGTGTGCGCTGCGTTTCATACACAGCATCAATCATTCTAACGCCCAAACACTATGGGCTAATGCTCAAAATTGTCTGGAGTCATAACCATGGGGACAACATCCCCCCCCCCCCCCCTCCCTATAACACTCAGACGCATCCCTGAAAGTCAAAGAGTGTCGGAGTAGGAGCTGAAAGTGGGAGCGGGGGGGGAGCCTTCAAGCTCCGGCACACAATGAAACTGGAAAAACAACAATAAAAGCGCTGATTCTTTTCCACGGAGGAATAAAGGCGTGTGAAGGCCCGATTACCGCTGAAGTCGTAAAAAACGTTTACAAGGACGCTTTTATTTTCTGTTGCAATCTTTTTTTTCAAGCAAAACACTCAACTTGTAGTCAAGAGGCCGGCTTCGGCCTTGTGGGGAGACTGGGGGGGGGGGGGGGGGGGGACACAATGGCCTCTCCCTCCGTCCCGGTGAAGTGTGTGTGTGTGTGTGTGTGTGTGTGTAAAGCCAGAGAGAGTGTGTGTGTGTGTGTGTGTATGTGTGTGTAAAGTCTGAGTGTGTGTGTGCGTGCCGTTTGTGTGGAGTCTGAGTGTGTGTGTGTGCATGAAGTCTGACTGTGTGTGTGTGTGTGTGTGTGCGTGAAGTCTGATTGTGTGTGCGCAGGTGAAGTGTGTATTCTTGGGAGGCCTCTGCCTTTACTCTGTATATTCCCACCTGGCTGCTCGTTCAGCCTTCATTAAGACATGAAACATGTTAACTATGCTCAGCGATGCGGACCCCGGGCCCAGCGCGTCTCTCTCCTCCTGACCTCCGCGGAGTGTGTGTGTGTGTGTGTGTGTTGAGGGCCACTAGGACTTATCTATGTATGTATGCAGGCCTGCGTGTCTACATTGTGTGTATTTATGTATGCAGACATTCATTCCTTCCGTCCACACAACCTTGCATGCACGCAAACACACACTTACAAACAAACAAACACACACCTACCTACGAACACACACACACACCTGCAAACAAATAAACACACACCTACCTACAAACATACACACACACACCTACAAACACACACCTACAAACAAACACACACACACCTCCAAACAAACAAACACACACCTACCTACAAACACACACACACTTCCAAACAAACAAACAAACACACACCTACCTACGAACACACACACACACCTGCAAACAAATAAACACACACCTACCTACAAACATACACACACACACCTACAAACACACACACACCTACAAACAAACAAACACGCACCTCCAAACAAACACACACACACCTACAAACAAATAAACACACACACACACACACCCAAACTCTCACACACTCACCTACACAAATACACACTTACAAACGCACACACCTACAAACACGCCTACACGCAAATCACACACACACACCTACATACACACAAACAGTTTTATCAACCCTTGGTATAGATTCAAAATGGTCGCCGAAGAAGCCGGGAGAGGCGGGCAACAGTTGCGTTGTCCCACATTCAGTCGGAGCCCGGACACACTAGTTCAGGGTGCCTAGTGTGTCACGTGTGTGTTTTTGTGGTCATAGCCTCGTCTCACCATGGCAATCTAGAAGTTTCCAATCTATCCATTGTGTTGTTTACCGCTTGCTCTTCCTCCCACACACACAATATCCAAAGCCCCCTCAGTAACCGCTGCTCTGCCTCCATCTTGTCTTTATCCCGGTCCTGTTGGGAATGGTGTTGTAGTTCTCCTGCAGGTTGTAGTTCTAATGTGATGTGATGTTCTTCGTTTTTTTCTTTAATCTGTGTTTTATTAAAAGGAGCTTTAAGAGCTCTGGGGTTTGCGTTCCTGAGGGCCTGAGTCATAGCGGGGGGGGGGGAGAGAGAGAAAAAAGAGAGGGAGAGAGTCTGAGGGGGAGAGAGAGGAGAATGAGAGGGAGAGAGGGAGAAGAAGGGAGGAGGAGAGAGATTTGTGGTTTTGGTGTATGTGGGCATTTAGGATGTCTCAGGAGAAGGCTGGAGGCACTGAAGTGTGTGTGTGTGTGTGTGTGTGTGAGTCCAGTCTATTGAGTCTAGTTTATACACATGGAAAATAAACCCCATACATAAAGAGCTTGCCAAAAGTGAGTTAGCAATTTGACTTCTTTGTTCACATTTGTGCGTGCATGGTCTGCGTGCGTGTGTGTGTGTGTGTGTGTGTGTGTGGTTGTGCGTGGGCGTGCGCCAGGCTTACAGCCTCCTGCGGTCTCCAGTCCAGCTGACTGCAGTCAGAACCACCAAGTCGTTACATGCAGCGACTTGCGCTTACATGGCTAATTAGTGTGTGTGTGTGTGTGTGTGTGTGTGTGTGTGTGTGTGTGTGTGTGTGTGTGTGTGTGTGTGTGTGTGTGTGTGTGTGTGTGTGTGTGTGTGTGTGTGTGTGTGTGTGTGCGTGTGTAGACGTCCATATAATGACGTGTGTGTAACTGTAGTTGGACGAACATGTCGAGATCATAACCTCAGCAGGGGAACCCTGGAATGGAAACTTAATTAGTCTCCCTCCCTCTCTCACCCCCCTCCTCCCCCTCTCTCACCCCCCTCCTCCCCCTCTCCGTCTCTCACCCCCCTCCTCCCCCTCCCCCTCTCTCACCCACCTCCTCCCCCTCTCTCACCCCCCTCCTCCCCCTCTCCGTCTCTCACCCCCCTCCTCCCCCTCCCCCTCTCTCACCCACCTCCTCCCTCTCACCCACCTCCTCCCCCTCTCTCACCAACCTCCTCCCCCTCTCCCTTCCTCACCCACCTCCTCCCCCTCCCCCCCTCTCTCTCTCTCCCCCCTCTCTCTCTCTCTCTCTCTCTCTCTGTAAAGTGAACCTGATATGTTATATAATAACAATTAGATAGCTTTATTTCAAACACGTTGTTGAAAGTTGTTCTTTATTTATTGTGATATCTGGCTCTCCCTCTCGTACGGTCATGAGATGATGAAGAGGAGGAGGAGAGGAGGAGAGATGAGTGGGTTAAAGCGAGGAAGAGTCTGAATGCAGAAGTGAGTGGGTGGGAGAAGCCCCCCCCCCCCCCCACTCTTGACGAGTGAGGAAGAGATTGTGATCGCTATGGAAACGCAGGGAGGTTAGGGGAAAATCTGTGGAATCCTTTTCATGGCTGGTGGCACTGAGGGCTGTGTGTGTGTGTGTGTGAGAGAGAGATTCAGGAATCGTGGGTAATCATATAATACTACACGCCACTGCTGCGTATGCGTAGAACAATTAGCCTCCCAGCCTCGAGTCAGAGACCCTGATCATCTTCCCATCAGTTCACCATCCTGCCATTTTTACATGTGGGAGACTTCAAGGGACCTTTGACAGATTTGAGAAAAAGATTGAACATCCCTCCCTCCCTCCCTCCCTCTTTCCTCCCTTCCTTCCAACTAGCCAATGAGCTGCTACTTCCTGCTGGGAATGTGCGGATCGTCGTGAGAGAGAGAGGAGGGTGCTCCCGAGAAAGGAGATTGGCTTCAGACATTGTTTTGTTTTGTTTCGGTCTTCATTTGGTTTGGTATTGGATTTGTTTTGATTTAATCAAAGAAATCCACCTTTGTCTGACTTGTTGCTGAAGTTGTTGATTTTCTTCATGTTCTTGCTCCGGGGGAGGGAGGGGGGGGTGGGGGCTGGTGACTAACCTACGGCTCACCTGAAGCGGGAGACGGGAACCTGCGTTTGGGTCGTGATAGGAGGAACCAGAGCTGTCTGCATGGAGACGATAATCCTGAGGCAGCCCCTCCTAGACAGCGAGTGTTCATTACTAATATCCTCCTCTCTCCTTTCTCCTCTCTCCCCCTCTCCCGTCCTCGTCTCTATCCTCCTCTCTCCTCCTCTCCTCTCCTCACTCCTGCTCATCTCTCTCTTCCTTCTCTTCTCTCCTCCTCCTCCCTCATCCTCCCTCCTCCTCTCTTCTCACCTCCTCTTCCTCCTTTTCCTCTCTCTTTCCCCCTCTCTCCTCTCTCCTCCTCCTCTCTCCTCCTCCTCCTCCTCCTGCGTGGTTAGGTGCTGGGTAGGGGCTGTGTGTTCTGCGCTGTGGTTCTGCAGACCCGTTGCTCTGAGGTCTCGCGTACGGACCTTCCCCCCCCGCCCAGTGTCCTGGCCTGGGGCAGGACCAGTATCTGGCCCGGCGTCCTGGCCTGGGGCCGGTCCACTGGGTCCTGACCAGCTGGGACTGGTTTGGTGTGTCTGTTCTGTAAAGCGCTAAGCTGTGCTCCGCACCCAAGGGAAGTAAAGAGACGCTTGAGTTTCAGTTCTCCTTCAAGTCTCTGTGGCGTGGAGCGTGTGGTCAGGGGGGCAGACGCCCCCCCCCCCCCCACCCAGGAGACCTGGTCATGGGGGAGGTGGGAGTCTCGTCTCCCCCCCCCCCCCCCCCCCCCAGTCAACCGCTCGCCTGCGTGAGGAACTCACGATCCTGTTCCCGTTTCTCTTAGACCTACTTACTAATAAACTGACTCACACGGTCTGTGTGTGTGTGTGTGTGTGTGTGTGTGTGCACGTGTGTGTGTGTGTGTTTTTTCCGTTCCGCCTATCATACAGATGAGTCACAGTGTGTGTGTGTGTGTGTGTGGGGGGGATTACACTGTTGCAGGACAAAACCCAAAAGGTGTGACGGAAAGAGTCTGTTGTTTGTGTGTGTGTGTGTGTCTGTGTGTGTGTGTGTGTGTGTGTAATCCACCATAGAAGAGCAAGAAGAGGAAGAGCAGTTAGGAGGAAATAAGTAGGGGGAGGGAGGATGGAGGGAGGGGTGAGGTGAAGTGAGGACAACTGGAGAGAGACGGGGGGCGGATCAGATGATTATCAATGCTGTCTACCTGCTCTCTCTCTCTCTCCCCCCCCTCTCTCTCTCCCCCCCTCTCTCTCTCTCCCCCCCCTCTCTCTCTCTCTCTCTCTCTCCCCCCACTTTCTGTTACTCCGTCTGTCCGAACTCTCACCTGACTCACTTTCCATGTCTCACTCTCTCTTATGTAAGCTCACACACACAGACACACACACACACACACACACACACACACACCTCGTACTCCAGATTAGCGGATGAACGCGCGGGAGGGGGGAATTATGATCTTTCTCTCACCTCCCTCACCCGGCTCCACCTCTGCTCGTGTCTCCACCTCCTCCTCTCTACCTCCACCTCCTCCTCCCCCTCTCTCTCTCTCTCCGGGCGTTAAGCCCCTCTGTGTACATGACACTAATACCGCCCCCCCCCCACCCCCTGACATACATCACCCTGAATCCCCCCCGCTGCCGTCCTGTCAGCCCAGCAGATGACAGGCCTGGCCTAGTTTCCCCGTGCTAGCGCTGGAGCTAACGCTAATGATAGCCTCTCTCTCCCCGGCGGCGGTTGTCGGAGCGCTCCTCTTACTGTCTGTTTTCCCGCACTCAGGATTAGCCTGAGCGGCTCTCCGCCGGGCTGTCGCGTGCTGGGACAGGTGTGGTGTGGTCGGGCTTTAGGGACGGTTGTCGTGTTCAATGCTGCCTTGCCTCACTCGTTTTACCTGTGTTTTGTGAGAGGATACCCCTCCTCCTCCTACTCCTCCGTCTCCTGGTCCCTCTTCTCTCCTTCCTCCTCCTCTTCCTCTTCCTCCGTCTCCTGGTCTCTCTTCTCTCCTTCCTCCTCCTCCTACTCCTCTGTCTCCTGGTCTCTCTTCTCTCCTTCCTCCTCCTCCTTTTCCTCCGTCTCCTGGTCTCTTCTCTCCTTCCTCCTCCTCTTCCTCTTCCTCCGCCTCCTGGTCTCTGTTCTCTCCTTCCTCCTCCTCTTCCTCTTCCTCCGTCTCCTGGTCTCTCTTCTCTCCTTCCTCCTCCTCCTACTCCTCCGTCTCCTGGTCTCTTCTCTCCTTCCTCCTCCTCTTCCTCTTCCTCCGTCTCCTGGTCTCTCTTCTCTCCCTCCTCCTCCTCTTCCTCCGTCTCCTGGTCTCTCTTCTCTCCTTCCTCCTCCTCCTCTTCCTCCGTCTCCTGGTCTCTCTTCTCTCCTTCCTCCTCCTCTTCCTCAGTCTCCTGGTCTCTCTTCTCTCCTTCCTCCTCCTCTTCCTCTTCCTCCGTCTCCTGGTCTCTCTTCTCTCCTTCCTTCTCCTCCTCTTCCTCCGTCTCCTGGTCTCTCTTCTCTGCTTCCTCCTCTTCCTCCGTCTCCTGGTCTCTCTTCTCTCCTTCCTCTTCCTCCTACTCCTCCGTCTCCTGGTCTCTCTTCTCTCCTTCCTCCTCCTCTTCCTCTTCCTCCGTCTCCTGGTCCCTCTTCTCTCCTTCCTCCTCCTCTTCCTCTTCCTCCGTCTCCTGGTCTCTTTTCTCTCCTTCCTCCTCCTACTCCTCCGTCTCCTGGTCTCTTCTCTCCTTCCTCCTCCTCTTCCTCTTCCTCCGCCTCCTGGTCTCTTCTCTCCTTCCTCCTCTTCCTCTTCCTCCGTCTCCTGGTCTCTCTTCTCTCCCTCCTCCTCCTCTTCCTCCGTCTCCTGGTCTCTCTTCTCTCCTTCCTCCTCCTCCTCTTCCTCCGTCTCCTGGTCTCTCTTCTCTCCTTCCTCCTCCTCCTCTTCCTCAGTCTCCTGGTCTCTCTTCTCTCCTTCCTCCTCCTCCTCTTCCTCTTCCTCCGTCTCCTGGTCTCTCTTCTCTCCTTCCTCCTCCTCCTACTCCTCCGTCTCCTGGTCTCTTCTCTCCTTCCTCCTCCTCTTCCTCTTCCTCCGCCTCCTGGTCTCTCTTCTCTCCTTCCTCCTCCTCTTCCTCTTCCTCCGTCTCCTGGTCTCTCTTCTCTCCCTCCTCTTCCTCTGTCTCCTGGTCTCTCTTCTCTCCTTCCTCCTCCTCCTCTTTCTCCGTCTCCTGGTCCCTCTTCTCTCCTTCCTCCTCCTCCTCTTCCTCCATCTCCTGGTCCCTCTTCTCTCCTTCCTCCTCCTCTTCTTCCTCCGTCTCCTGGTCTCTCTTCTCTCCTTCCTCCTCCTCCTCTTCCTCCGTCTCCTGGTCTCTCTTCTCTCCTTCCTCCTCTTCCTCCGTCTCCTGGTCTCTCTTCTCTCCTTCCTCTTCCTCTTCCTCCGTCTCCTGGTCTCTCTTCTCTCCTTCCTTCTCCTCCTCTTCCTCCGTCTCCTGGTCTCTCTTCTCTGCTTCCTCCTCTTCCTCTTCCTCCGTCTCCTGGTCTCTCTTCTCTCCTTCCTCCTCTTCCTCCGTCTCCTGGTCTCTCTTCTCTCCTTCCTCTTCCTCTTCCTCCGTCTCCTGGTCTCTCTTCTCTCCTTCCTCCTCCTCCTACTCCTCCGTCTCCTGGTCTCTTCTCTCCTTCCTCCTCCTCCTATTCCTCCGTCTCCTGGTCTCTTCTCTCCTTCCTCCTCCTCCTCCTCTTCCTCCGTCTTCTGGTCTCTCTTCTCTCCTTCCTCCTCCTCTTCCTCTTCCTCCTTCTCCTGGTCTCTCTTCTCTCCTTCCTCCTCCTCCTACTCCTCCGTCTCCTGTTCTCTCTCCTCTCTCCTTTCTCCTCCTCTTCCTCCGTCTACTGGTCTCTCTTCTATCCTTTCTCCTCCTCTTCCTCCGTCTCCTGGTATCTCCTTTCTCCTCCTCATCTTCCTCCGTCTACTGGTCTCTCTTCTATCCTTTCTCCTCCTCTTCCTCCGTCTCCTGGTCTCTCTTCCCTCCTTCCTGTTCCTCCTCTTCCTCCGCCTCCTGGTCTCTCTTCTCTCCTTCCTCCTCCTCCTCTTCCTCCGTCTCCTGGTCTCTCTTCTCTCCCTCCTCCTCCTCTTCCTCCGTCTCCTGGTCTCTCTTCTCTCCTTCCTCCTCTTCCTCCGTCTCCTGCTCTCTCTTGCTTCCTTCCTCCTCCTCCTCCTCCTCCGTGGCCCCCCTTCTCAGGGCGCGGTCAAGCCCTCCGTAATGGCCGTCGTATCCGTCGGCGTGGAAACCAAGCGAACACACGGGCGGCCCCGTAGCGACCTCGGCCTTCACTCGCCGTTGTATCGGGAAGCCAGCATGGCGTCCTTACAGAGGCCCTCTCTGAAGGGCCCGCTCGTTAGAGCCGCGGCGCGCTAATAGATGGTGGAGGACTTGATTAGCGGAGGGAGGGGGACGACATAACGACCCCCCCCCCCCCCCCCCCCCCCCCCCCCCGACGCCCCCCCGGTACCTGGTTGCCGGGCGGATCAGTGTCGCGCTGGTCTGAACGTCACGCTCCCCCCGAACAGAAACCAGACGGGAAATAAGGAGAAGACCTCCGGCTCCTCGCTCCTCCTCGTGGCTCCTTGCTCCTCCTCTCTCCTCCTCGCTGCTCGTTCATCGCGGCTTCTTACTCCATGTAGCTCGCTCCTTGTTGCTCCTTGCTCCTCTCTCCTCGCTCCTCCTTCCTCCTTCTCTTAGCTCCTCCTCGCTCCTCCTTCCACTTCCTCGCTCCTCCTTGCTCCTCGCAGGTCTGCCATCTTGGAGAGGGACGGCAAGGGGGGGAGGAGGGGAAGGGAGGGAGGGGGTGAATCTGGGTCATGGAGAGTGTTGGATGTTTTCTTCTACTTGATTGGCTACCAGCAGGGCCCCAGATTTAGACATCATACCCTGTCCCCGGGGGCCCCAGAGGCCCCCGGTGCGGGCCCCTGAAGCGGCCCGCCACATGGGGGGCCCTTGGGGAGGGACCCCGCCTTCACCCTTTCATCCTCTCCATCTCTCGCCGCCTCTCACTCTGACATCTTCTTCATCTCCCGGGCTTCTCTCCCCCCCTCTCTCTCTCCCCCCCTCTCTCTCTCTCTCCCTCTCTCTCTCCACCCCTCTCTCCCCCTCTCCCTCCCTCTCCGTCTCTCTCCCTCCCTCTCCCTCTCTCCCTCCCTCTCCGTCTCTCTCCGTCTCCCCCTCTCCCCCCCTCTCCGTCTCTCTCTCTCACTCCCCCTCTCCCTCCCTCTCCGTCTCTCTCTCTCCCTCCCTCTCCCACTCTCCCTCCCTCTCCGTCTCCCCCTCTCCCTCCCTCTCCGTCTCCCCCCCTCTCCCTCTCTCCCTCCCTCTCCCTCTCTCTCTCTCTCTCCCCCCCTCTCCCTCCCTCTCACTCTCTCCCTCCCTCTCCCTCTCTCTCTCTCTCTCCCTCCCTCTCACTCTCCCTCTCTCTCTCCGTCTCCCCCCCTCCCTCCCTCTCTCCCTCCCTCTCCCTCTCTCTCTCCGTCTCCCCTCCCTCTCCCTCTCTCTCTCCGTCTCCCCCCCGTCCCTCCCTCCTTCCTTCCTAAACTTGTACTTCTTTCACTCAGTTCAGCTCTTTGGTATTCTCCCCCTCTCCCTACCTCTCCCTCCCCCTCTCCCACCTTCTCACTCCCTCCCTCTCCTCTCCCCCTCTCTCCCTCCCCCTCCCTCCCTCTCCCTCCTCCTTCCTAAACTTGTACTTCTTGCTTTCACTTCTCCTCTTTGTTATTCACCCCCCATCCCTACCTCTCTCCCTCCCTCCCTCCCTCTCCTCCTCCCCCCTCTCTCCCTCCCTCCCTCCCTCCCTCTCCTCCTCCCCCCTCTTTCCCTCACTCCCTCCCCCTCCTCCTCCCTCTGTCCCTCCCTCCCCCTTCCTCTCCCTCCCCCTTCCTAAACTTGTACTTCTTGCTCTCACTCCTCCTCTTTGGTATTCTCCCTCCGCCTGCTTGGATTCAATCTCTCCCTGTGATCTCCTGCTCTCCTCCTCTCTGCTCTCCCTCCTCTATCCCTCCCCTCCCCCCCTCTCTCAATCTCATCTTTCCTCCTCCTCTGCTCCTCCTCCTCCCATCTCCCCCATCTCCATCACATCTCTCTCTCTCTCTCTCTCTCTCTCTCTCTCTCTCTCTCTCTCTCTCTCTCTCTCTCTCTCTCCATCCATACCTCCATCTCCATCACATCTCTCTCTCTCTCCCTCTCTCTCTCTCTCTCCATCCATCCATACCTCCATCTCCATCACATCTCTCTCTCCCTCCTTCTTCCCACTCTCTGTCTCTCTGCTATCCATATCCTCTCCCCTCTCTCACGCCTCCTCTCCCCCCCCCCCCCACCACACGTTCATAGAAGGAGTTGTGCGATCCATTTATCTGCTTTCCAAGGTCGTCCTCCCTTCTGCCTCTCCTTATCTCCGCCACCCCTCGCTGGGCTCCACCAATCACAGCCCAGATCAAGCTCAGGTTCTTAGAAGGTAAAACAAGGAGAATCCAAAACCCACAGACCCCCCCCCAAACACACACACACACACACACACACACACACACACATACAAGTATTCACACACATTCACAGTCTCACACACACACACGTGCACGCGCACACACACATTTTCTCACACGTATTCACACACTTTCACAGTCTCACACACACACACACACACACATACAAGTATTCACACACATTCACAGTCTCACACACACACACATATTCTCACACGTATTCACACACATTCAGTCTCTCACACACAGACAGATTCACACACAAGCACACATGTTCAAGTACGTATTCACACACATTCACATGCACACAGGCGCACACATAGACACACATACACACGCATACAGTATCACACACACACACACACATATTCACACAACCCTGCACGCACACATATTCAAACACATATTCACACACATATACTCACAAACCCAAACACACACATAAAGTCACACACACAACATCCCCTCACACACACAAACGCGCATATTCGAACACATATCCACGCATATTCACATGCACACACACATGCATTCTCTGACACACACACACACACATACAGTCTCACACACGCATGCACATATTCACAAGAAAACATGGCGCACACATTCTCACACACACACACATTCTCACACACACACACATTCTCACACACACACACATTCTCACACACACACACACACACATTCTCACACACACCCACATTCTCACACACACACACAAAGCCCCCAGCGAGCCGTCAGGGTGGGGTCGGTCTGTTCTCTGCAGCACGGCGCTACGCCCGCTGAGCCTCCACCTCAGAGTGGTGCAGTCACACCTCAGCCTCTGTTCCCCCACTCTGGAACGCTCTGATCCCCTCCTCCTCCGCCTCCTCCTCCACCTCCTCCACCTCCTCCTCCACCTCCTCCTCCACCCCCTCCTCCTCCGCCTCCTCCTCCACCTCCTCCTCCTCCTCCACCCCCTCCTCCACCCCCTCCTCCATCCTCTCTCCTTCTCCTCTGCCATACCTCCTCCTTCTCCTCCTCCTTCTCCACCCTCTCCCTTCCTCCTCGTCATCCTCGTTCTCTCTTCTTCCTCCTCTTCCTCCTCATTCACTCTTCCTCCATCCCTCCTCCTCCTCCTCTTCCTCCTCTCCGCCTCCTCCTCCCCTCCTCCTCCTCCTCCTCCTCCTCCTCCTCCTCCTCCTCATCATCCTTCCCTCCCCCTCCTCCTCCTCATCATCCTCCTCCTCCTCATCATCCTTCCCTCCTCCTCCTCCTCCTCTTCCTCCTCATTCACTCTTCCTCCATCCCTCCTCCTCCTCCTCCTCCTCCTCATCATCATCCTTCCCTCCTCCTCCTCATCATCCTTCCCTCCTCCTCCTCCTCCTCCCTGTTTGAAGTGCTCATTTGATATGATAAGCTTTATAAATCCCCATGAAAAGGAAAAACTAAATGCCACCACTTACACACGACAGATGACAAACC
Organism: Pollachius pollachius; assembly: GCF_949987615.1. NCBI lineage: Eukaryota > Metazoa > Chordata > Actinopteri > Gadiformes > Gadidae > Pollachius > Pollachius pollachius. Next base: position 96,084 of record NW_027641496.1, read on the forward strand.
CGAGTAAGAGGCACTAACACACACACACTCTCGTACACACACACACACTTTCAAACACACACGACTCTCGTACACATGCCCACTTTCAAACACACACAAAGCACACAAAGCACACTCAAACACACACACACACACAAAGCACACTCAAACACACACATACACACACACAGACACACAAAGCACACTCTCAAACACACACAAAGCACACTCTCAAACACGCTCCCAAAAAACAGACGCACAAAAAAAAACCACATACACAAGCACACACTCACACAGCCCACTGCCCAGCCCCCAGCCAGTACAGCTGTGATGTACCCCTGCAGTCCCGATGCATCGGTTCGTCATTTCTGTCCGTTTCTTGCTGCTGGGTCACAGCACCTAACGTCGTGGATCGATCGATCGAGTACTCTCTTATCTTTGGCCTCAACCTGGGATAACATCACGGTGGTGTACGCAGTGTCTCAGTCCTGGTGGGTCAGGGGGGGCTCCGCAGTACAGGGGCTGGCCCAGCTGTGGGAGGTCTCAGGGTCAAGGCTTATCAGAGGGATGGAGACGGAGCTCAAAGAGGATAGTAGTAAGGGATGGTTGATGCTATAGTGTGAGGTGTATGTGTGTGTGTGATTGTGCGTGCGGGGGTTTGTATCTCAACTGAAAATAGGAAACGGCATTTAGGAAGAAATGTGTGTGTAGGGATGGTGTGTGTTTGTGTAAAGAGTGTGTGTGTGTGTGTAGAGAGAAAGAGAGTGTGTGTGTGTGTGTGTAGCTGGTATTTTGTGAGGTACAGAGTGAGTCTCCTCTCATCTCTCCTCGTCCTTTGCCTCAGTTCAACCTTGAGCCTGTCAGCCTGTCTGTCCGCGTGGCTGTCTCTCTCTCTCTTTGTCTCTCTGTCGGTTCGCCTCTCTTTGATCTGGGGCTGGGTCGGTGACCTTTTTGACCGTTGCCACGACAACGCTCAAACCCCACAGCCCTCGGCCGCTGCCCCGCGTCTCTCGTCTCTCGTCTCGCGGCGACGGAACGGCAAACTGCGCTCACACCGACCTCCTCCTCCTCCTCCTCCTCCTCCTCCTCCGGGCTCAGACCAGCGCTGTGGCGTTCGGGGGGGTTATTTTTCAGCCAATCGACCGCCGCCCCCCCTGACTCTGATACGAGCTCTGAGGGAAGCCTGACTCGGCGTCAAGCTGCCCCCCGGTGGGAGAGAGATCCATCCTAAACTAGGAGTATTAATCCCCAGCCTGATCCCAGCCCTGACTGTCCACCCACCCCCCGGGGATGAGGAACACCTGAACACACACACCAGGATAGAGCCACACTGTGATGCTATGACTGCCCCCCGCACCACCGGCCCACAACAGACCCTCACACACCAACCCCCCCTCTGCTCCTCCACCCATCTGTCTCCCCCCTCCACTCCCCCCCCCCCCCCCCCCCCCCCTCCCTCCACAGAGGCCCTGGCGGACCCCTCCAGCCCCGGGGTGGTAGCGGGCGCTGTGATCGGCTCGCTGCTCGCCCTGCTCTCGCTGGTGGGGCTGGTGGCCGTGCTCCTCGCCCGTAACCGCCGGCAACGCCGCCGCGGCTACGGCGCCGGCGGCGGGGACTCGGTCGCCACGGGGAGCGGGAACGGCGGCGGGAACGGCGGCGGCAACGGCAACAGCGGAGGAGGCGGCGGCTATGGCAACAAGGCCCGCCTCCTCTTCGGGGGCGGGAACAAGAACGCGACTGGCGGAGGGGGGGGCCGGGGGCCGGTCTACACGTACCGGGAGGGCTGCGACGCCACGGGCACGCTGACGGAGGCGGCCAACGACTACCACCACCTGCACCGCCCCAGCGCCGACCCGCCCACCGCCCACGACATCCTGCTGAGCGCCGAGATGGACGAGGCCGAGCGCAGGAAGTTCGACGTGCTGGAGGACAGCATGGAGGAGGAGGAGGAGGAGACGGAGGAGGAGGAGGAGGAGCGGCGGCGCTACGACCGCTTCGGGGTCCTGGGTGGGGGGGCAGGAGGGGGTGGGCCCCCGGGGTATCACGCGCGGCGTTGCCACGGCGAGGCGGCGGCGGAGGAGGCGGCGGTGGACCCGTACCTGGACGACATGGAGTCCCAGCGGGACGGGTCGGTCATCTCGCGGACGGCCATCTACGTCTGAGGGGGGGGGCGGGCGGGGGAGGAGGGGGAGGCAACCAAGATGGCCGACCCCCTGCACCGCCACCTGTCAGCAGAAAAGAAAACATTTGGCCTCTGAAGGAACGCCCCCCTCCCCCAACATTGACCCTGCCCCCTCCCCACCTCAAATGTTCATCTCTGTTCACCGATGGATCGAAGATGGAGCCGGAGGGATGCTCTGTTTAAGACCGAGGTCTTCATACCGAGCTGAGGGGAGGGGAGGGGAGGGGGGTGAGAAAGGAGTCTTCAGGAGGGGGAGGAGAGGGGAGGGGTTGGTATCGTGGTGGTTCTTCTGAGTCGTCGCGGCTGGATGAGACGTGCTGTGATTGACTGTCGTCTGTGTATCAGCGGAGACACGCAATGCAGAAAAAAAGAAAACAATTAACAGGAAGTCGTGGAGCTCGACACGGCTGTGTCGCTCCGCGCACTTCTGTTATCAGCTTGGCTCGTGCGGTGTACTGTGTTCGTGTGTCTGTGTGTGTGTGTGTGTGTGTGTGTGTGTGCGCGGGTTTGTCTTTGTGTGTGGGCGCGTGTGTGTGTGCGTGTTCCTCGGCAGAAAACAATTAGCAATTACAGCCGACACATTAGCCGCGCGATAATCCCGGAGCGCGGGTGTAAGCGAACCCGTCTCCGAGATCACACGTTGCGTCGTACGCTCGACGGCGCGGTGCAGAGAAAAAGTTCAACAAAGTTGCCATAGAAACGTCGCCACGGAGGATTGAGACTTTAGAGACTCTAAAGGCACAAACTACGGAACTTTAAAAAAACTGTTGACGGCGTGAGTGGAGCCTGCTCTTCCCGACGGCGGACATTTTGGGACCGGGGGGGGGGGGGGGGGGGGACAGGAGACCCTGCTGTGTTTGGTCTGAAGAGCGGTGGACTCTAGGAGCCCGGCTGTTCGCGGTAACCGCGGAGACCGGCTGTTCGCGGTAACCGCGGAGACCGGCTGTTCGCGGTAACCGCGGAGACCGGCTGTTCGCGGTAACCGCGGTGGCCGGCTGTTCGCGGTAACCGCGGAGACCGGCTGTTCGCGGTGGCCGGCTGTCGGAGTAATCGCGGCGACCGGCTGTGGGTCGCAACCGCGGTAACGCGCGGTGGCCGGCTGTGTTCCTAACGACCCCGAGCCGTCGTCCCGGGCGGGGCCGCCGCCGCCGTCGTTGTTGTTGTCTCGAAGCGTTTCTTTTTCCCTGTCGTTGTGGTGATGAACTGAGTGTTATTTGTGTAATGGTGTTGATCGGGGTTGGTTTGGGTGGGGGGTGGGGGGGGCGTGCTGGTAATGACTCACGATGAAAACTATCTTCTGTGAGTCCTTCTGTGTCTCTGGGCGAATAACTGTGGTTTATCTCCTCCGTTCCGCTGACTCACTCTTTTGTTCGTCAGTCGTATTGCTTTCTTCCTAAATGCTGTTTGTCTATTTTCAGTTGAGACACACTCACACACACACACACAAACATACAGAAACACACACACACAAACAAAGGCACACAAACAGGCACACACACCAGACGCAGACACAGACAAACATACAGAGACACACACACACACCAGACACACACACAGGCACACACACACACACACACACAGCACTTCATCTATTTATCTCGGTCCTGTCTGTTATTGGCGTAGCGTTTGGCGTCGACCAGCGAGACAGTGACTGTTCGCAGGGAAGAGAAAGCGAGGAGATCTGGGCTGCGTTCAGAGTCTCCGCGTAGGCCAGGCCTGGCTGAGAGGCCCGTTGTGTTTCATGTATTCAATGTCTCGCAAAATGTGTTCCAGAATGCTCCGTGTCCCGGAGAATGTTTTGGGGCAATGCAATCGGATAATTCCCTCTTGTGTATTCTGGATTTGACGAAAAGAAGAAAAAAAAAACGAGTTTGGGAAAAATGTTTTAAATACCGTGCGTTGAATTGTTGTGATCCGCCTACGCGGGGAGATACTGTGTGCTAAGAGGCTTAATCTGCTATTTCTTAACGTCTCAAACACCTTTTTTATTTCTAAAGAGTCTAGTGCAAAATAATCCATAACTGATCTTTCCATAGCTTTCACTATTTTTGCGTTATTTGACTTAAGATTCAGCCGAAACTCAGACTCATTCCTCAGATGATCTGATCGGAATTTCCTTTCAGGTTCAAGGCTTTCATGAAGGAGAAAGATCTAGAATCTAATCATTTCAATCTTGTTTTCTTCTGTGAGGAAAAGTGTGTTGTAGTTCTGTCTCAAGGAGCAGCTTGAAGTGTTGATTGATACGGTGAGCTCTGATAAACGTTAAATCACGCATACATAAACAGGGCTGGCTTGACTTCCTGTACAACGATGCTCACTCCCTGTATGACTCTGCTTTTTTGTGACATCACAAATATGAGTCGATGGTCTTGTTTTTTTAAAACGGTGATTCGCTTCATATTTTTGTGGTTTGTGATTTTTGATCATACTGTAAATCAAATCATCACAATATACAAAAAATCGTCTGTGATTCCAGTACTGTGATGGTAACATGAATATAAGGCTGTCAATAAATGTCTTTAAAACACGATCCATCCCCTTCCTAAAGTTTGTGCCATGAGTCGGCCATATGGCTCCACAGATCTGGGGGAGAGCTGTTAATTAACACGACACTGTTATTCCTCGACGTACACTTCCTCCGTCACACCGGCTGAGGCCAGCAGAGTCGTTCCCACGTCTCTCCCACTGTTCCCATAATCAGTTTAAATTAAGCATGAACACAGTTTCCAGTCCTCAGCCCACATCTGGGTGCCAGCCTATCAAAGAGCGCGTTAATAAACCACAGGAACCAGGGGAGGCTGATGCTGCTGTTGTTCTGTTTCGTTGTGTTTTCCTCCCAAGTTTTGCCGCGGAATCGTCTCGATGTGCACTTCGCTGTCAGCTTAACTCCGCTGTTTAACTGATTACTGATATCGTTGGTGATGTGATTAAAAAAAGAAGGAAAAAACTTCAGTTAGTCACTTTTACCTCCTTTTTCTCTTTCGAATCCCAAAAGTCTTTTTCAATAAAATAAAATATTCTGAGGCAAATCTCGCTGGGGAGAGACTGTTAATTAAGTCCATAAGTCCATCGAGTATTTAATCTGTAAATACAGCAGCTATTCATCTGGGCATTGCACCAGCACACAGACCGCGGGACATTAGCATTCTGAGGCAGAAGCTCCAGCAGAATAGACGCTAC
>NW_027641495.1:0-2500 GCF_949987615.1 Pollachius pollachius
CCTCCTAGCCTCCCTGCCTCCTAGCTCTCTGCCTCCTAGCTCTCTGCCACCTAGCTCCCTGCATCCTAGCTCCTGCCTCCTAGCTCTCTGTATCCTAACCTCTCTGCCTCCTAGCCTGCCTCCTAGCTCTCTGCCTCCTAGCCTCTCTGTCTCCTAGGCTGGGCGTGGTTTATGCCTCCTAGCTCCCTGCCTCCTAGCCGGGGCCTGGGTTTATGCTAGGTAACGTCAGTGCTCTCTAGACCCCCTGCCTCCTAGCCTGCCTCCTAGCTGCCACCTAGCTCCCTGCCTCCCTAGCCGGGGCCTGGTTCATGCTAGGTAGTTGTCAGTGCTCGCTTGACCCCCTGCCTCCTAGCTCCCTGCCTCCTAGCCGGGGCCTGGTTTAAGCTAGGTATGCTAGTGCTCGCTTGACCCCCTGTCTCCTAGCTCCCTGCCTCCTAGCCTGGGCCTGGTTCATGCTAGGTAGTGTCAGTGCTCTCTTGACCCCCTGTCTCCTAGCTCCCTGCCTCCTAGCCTGGGGGCCTGGTTCATGCTAGGTAGTGTCAGTGCTCTCTTGACCCCCTGCCTCCTAGCTCCCTGCCTCCTAGCCGGGGCCTGGTTCATGCTAGGTAGTGTCAGTGCTCTCTTGACCCCCTGCCTCCTAGCTCCCTGCCTCCTAGCCGGGGCCTGGTTCATGCTAGGTAGTGTCCAGTGCTCTCTTGACCCCCTGTCTCCTAGCTCCCTGCCTCCTAGCCGGGGGCCTGGTTCATGCTAGGTAGTGTCAGTGCTCTCTGGACCCCCTGTCTCCTAGCTCCCTGCCTCCTAGCCGGGGCCTGGTTCATGCTAGGTATGCTAGTGCTCTCTGGACCCCCTGACCACCCTTGGTCCACATGCTGTGCCGAGGCTACAGCCTCAACAAAGTTTTCTGTTTTCAAAGAGCAGAGTTGGCAAACACACACAGGAACACACACACACACACACACAGAACCACAATCAGATGTGCGCTACGCAGTGAGAGACACACACACACACACTTCCACGCAGCTCCTCACTTTTCCATCTGTCTAAGCTCGGCTACCAGATGTCTCCGAAGTGTGTCTTCCTTCCCACCTATGCCCCCCCCCCCCCCCCCCCCCCCCCCCGCTCTCTCTCTGATGGAGAGAAGAGGGGGAAGGAGGAGAGGAAAGGACTTGGACCTTGTCGCTTCCCCTCTCCTCCTCCTAATGTCTTCTCCAGGCCGTGCGTCTTGTCTCGCGGCCCGACTTCCCCTTTCTTCCTGTGCCCTACACCTTGGACTGCTGGAAATGTACAAAACAGGACAGCGCAGCGAAGCCCATTCATCAAGCCCCTTCCCCCGGCCCGCTCTCCTCCCCCGTGTCAAGGGCAGCCGTCTTAATTTGTGAGCATCCTGTGACAGAGACGAGGCTGCCCAGAGTTGTTCCCCTCCGCTCGGAGCCTCGGCGCGGGTCTTTGTTCGCGGCCCGTGATGGATGGGGGGGGCTTCCCCTGCCAAGGCCCGGCCTCCACTTTACGACCCGTCTCCACGCTGGGAGATCTGCTGTCACGGCTCGACTCAGGCTGCCCCCCCCCCCCCGGAACCAAACAGAGGAACCCAACGGGAAGATCTCTGCACGAGCAGTTAGCAGAGGAACCAACCAATCAGGAAGCAGCAAGCAGAGGAACCAACCAAACGACCAATCAGGAAGCAGAAAGCAGGGGAACCGACCAATCAGAGGCTCTCTCGGAGCAGAAAGCAGAGGAACTGACCAATCAGAGGCTCTCTCCAGGAGCAGAAAGCAGAGGAACCCGACCAATCAGAGGCTCTCTCTCGGAGCAGAAAGCAGGGGGAACCGACCAATCAGAGGCTCTCTCCAGGAGCAGAAAGCAGGGGAACCGACCAATCAGAGGCTCTCTCGGAGCAGAAAGCAGGGGAACCGACAAATCAGAGGCTCTCTCGGAGCAGAAAGCAGGGGAACCGACCAATCAGAGGCTCTCTCGGAGCAGAAAGCAGGGGAACCGATCAATCAGAGGCTCTCTCTCGGAGCAGAAAGCAGGGGGAACCGACCAATCAGAGGCTCTCTCGGAGCAGAAAGCGGGCTTTGTGTGTGTGCAGCAGCAGCTGCTGAAGGACCAACTGTTGGCCGCGGGCGAGGATGTGCGATGCATGTTGATCCAGGCCGCCCCGCCGGTCAGGGGCCTCAGAGCCGCTCTGTTTGCCTCCCTCTGCACTTCTCTCAGGGAGCGGCCAGCTCTGGCAGGTTACAGGCTAGGGGCCGGGCCCCCGGGCCAGGCTCGGAGGCCGGGCCGCTCCTGGGAGACCAGAGACCTGCCAGCTCCACAACCTCCAGCGTGAGGCCGGCGGAACCACCAGCTTCCGCAGAAGACTCAAGACTCAGAGTTCAGAGCTCACCAGGACTCTGCATAGCATACCCCCCCCCAAACCCCTCTTAAGCACTTATTGTATGTTGTGCGTCCTGGCACTTAGTAGTTAGCATTGTGTAGCATCTTATCCTAGCTATCTTTA
>NW_027641495.1:10000-18423 GCF_949987615.1 Pollachius pollachius
CACCCTTCCCTCATTCTCCTCTCTTCCTCCTCTCCCTTCCCTCCCTCTCTACTATCTCCTTCTGCTCTTCACTCCTCCCTTGTTCCCCTCTCCTCCTTCTCCTCTCCTCTCTCGTTCTCCTCTCCTCCTCTCGCCTCTCTCCTTCCCCTCCCCTCCCTCCCTCCATCTCTCCTCCTCCTCCTCCCTCCTCTCACACTCTTCCTACCCGTCTGTGAACCCTGTATGATTTATTAAGAAGCTGATCAGATCGGATGTTCTTTATTAATCCCAGACTGTTTGTGTGTGAAGCAGAAAACACAGGCCAGTCATCACTAGAGTTCAGCGTGGGACGCAAGGGAAAGCTAAACGACGGCGCTGAGTTCTAGTCCCAGGTGTCGTGTACTGAAGTCGCAGAGCCCAGTCTCTGGCCCGTTCTGATGGCCCGTGGGTTCACTTCCCTCTGAGGGGTCTGTCTATTCCCTGGGTCTCCCTGCTTTTATCTGCCTCTCTTATAGAGGACGAAAGTCAAGTCTGCCATTGATGCGGACTTTAGGATAAGATGGTGCTTTATGATTCCCATTCGGGAAATCGGGGTCACAGCAGAAAGTATGTGATCGCAAGAACTATTCCGTAGTCCAATTAAACTCCTCAAAATAGAGAAACGAAAACCATCTGTATTGATCCATGATGAGAGCAGTAGAAGTGTAGCTGGTTCCAGAGCTCTGCGATGGTTGGACCTCCAGGCTTAAGCTGGAGGCCTGATCCAGATGGGCTGGCCCAGTCCCAACGCCACAGCCATGCTGTGTCTCAGACGCAGCCTCTGGTCGCCGTGACAACCAGGCAATGGGCAACAACAAACAATTTCTGGAAGTGTGCGGAAGTTTTCAATGATCTGGGAAGAAGCGCGTGGGGGGGGGGGGCGGGGGATTTTTTCTAGTGTGGGAAGAGTTCAGATTCATCATCGTCTTCATCTTCGTCATGATTCCCAGGGATCTTCCCATCCACACCTAAAAGCACACACACGCACGCACACGCACGTGCACACACACACATGCACACACACACACACACACACACACTCATACTCTCACGCACACACACATGCACACATGAACCCACACGTACACACATGCACACGCACACACACACACACACACAAACACATGTGTGTGGGTCTCATCTGGCTTCCCTTAGCTGCCCCTGGGTCGTCCTAAATGCTTTGGGGGTTCACCTCCTCACCTCAGGAAGAGACCAATACATCGTGGAGCTCCACTTCAAAGGAGCCTGAACATCAAAGAGAGAGAGAGAGAGAGAGAGAGAGAGAGAGAGAGAGAGATGAAAACCAACGCAAACCCTAGTAGTACCATTGCAGCTGTCAGCTCCATGACTTAAACGCATTCTCTCGCTCTCCACCTCTTCCGATAACGCTCCCCACCCGCGTGGTCGAGGAAACCTGGGCCAGCCGTGCGTTCCTCGCAGTCTGAACCCCCAGGTCCGCCGTGTGACGGACGCGAGAGGTGTGACGGACAAGGGAGACGTGAGACGGACAGGAGACGTGTGACGGGCAGGGGACGTGTGACGGGCAGGGGACGTGTGACGGGCAGGAGACGTGTGACGGACAGGAGACGTGTGACGGACAGGAGACGTGTGACGGACAGGAGACGTGTGACGGGCAGGGGACGTGTGACGGGCAGGGGACGTGTGACGGACAGGAGACGTGTGACAGACAGGAGACGTGTGACGGACAGGAGACGTGTGACGGACAGGAGACGTGTGACGGACAGGGGACGTGTGACGGACAGGAGACGTGTGACGGACAGGAGACGTGTGACGGACAGGAGACGTGTGACGGGCAGGAGACGTGTGACGGGCAGGAGACGTGTGACGGGCAGGGGACGTGCGCGGACAGGAGACGTGAGACGGACAGGGGACGTGTGACGGACAGGAGACGTGTGACGGGCAGGAGACGTGTGACGGGCAGGAGACGTGTGACGGACAGGGGACGTGTGACGGGCAGGAGACGTGTGACGGGCAGGAGACGTGTGACGGACAGGAGACGTGTGACGGGCAGGAGACGTGTGACGGGCAGGGGACGTGTGTGAGATGGGTTTCACAGAGCAGCAAATTATTAAGACCCTCCCCCGTCACTAAACCTCACCTCAGTGTACCCCCACCTACACCACCTCCCCGACCGTCAACAAACCCCGCTACCCAGACCTCCACCACCCCCATCCCTGCCCCTGCACCCAAGTCTTCCCCCACCACCACCAACCCCCCCAGCAGCAGCCTGACGCTGGTCTGTCTGAGTGGCCAGTCGCCATGCATTCCTCTGTGTTGGTCTGCCTCTCAGGAAGTGGTCCAATTAGTGAATAAACACCACCGAGGAGGAGAAGGGGGGGGGGTACCAATTAAGGGCTGTATGAAGCCGTGGGGGGGGGGGGGGGGGGGGGTTGTTAGGGCCCTCTGTTCAGCGTGCCTGCTGCGCCACGCTCACGACTTCATGTCAACGTGCCTCTGCTTTGATTGCGTCAGCAAATGTTGGCATCGCTGCTCAACAACAGCACTGAACCAGAATGCATCGCCAGTCGGAAGGGCCACGCCCTTCCCCGAGCGGAGCTTCACAGAGCGTCTGAGTGACAGGGTGAGTGACAGGCAGCGGGCCCTTCAAAGGGAGCCGGCTCCAGGTGCCCGGGGCCGGGCGGGGCCCCCGTTCGCTGTTGGGCCCGGGAATGACAACATGCGGAGCGCGTGGCGGCGCGGCCGCGCACACAGCGCCCGGCGAGCACGCATGTAACATGCGGGGCGTCCCGTGGCTCCCGGGACGGAATCTGCCTTTCCGTTGCGAGCGTGTCATTATGGTCTGGGCTGCCTGGAGACACACTGTCATTTGGTGGGGGGGGGAAGTATTTGTGGTTGCTGGTCGGTTCTGGAGAGCTGCAGACATCGTGGCCTAAGGATAGGAAATCTGGATCTGCAAATAGCTCTGTTAATTAGGCCCGTTTATCATCGAGTCAGACCGCGTATTTAATCGTTAATTTCCTGTCGGTTTGGGTTGTGCTCGCTCCCCTTCTGTGGGCCTCTCTCTCCCTCCGCTGGAACGCTGCGACGCTCCAGCTTGGGGTTTGGAACCGAAGGCGTTCCCGGTGGAACACGTCCGCCATGTCGGTCTGCGTCGCGGGGAACGCTCGCTTCCTGTCGGGCGACAGAGAGCTGAGAGTAAACTCATGTTCCTCTTTTACCCAAAGCGACATACAATAATACATTTGTCAGAAGAAAGAGAAACAACAATATGTCTCTGTCAGTACAGTAAGTCAAGTGCCAAGCACTAACAATCCATAGGTTAACCCATTCCCTGTATAAAGTAAGTTTCAGGGCAACAACATACAATAAATGCGTAAGGGGGGGGCAGGGGAGAATACACAGAGTCCAGGTGAACAAGTGAGTCCTGAGTCTTTTGTGGAAGTCGGTGAGTGACTCTGCGGTCCTGACGTTGGCAGGGAGCCCGTTCCTCCACTGCGGGGCCAAAACAGAGGAGAGGTGTGACTGCGAGGATCGATCTTTGCGATGGCGGTACCAGCCGTCCAGCTGAGGTAGTTGAGCGTAGCGCTCGGAGTCTCTTCCCAGACCGCAGGCCGCCACTAAGCACCGAGCGCTGAGCCCGGTACACCTGGGCTTTATGTGAGGGACCCTTTCATGTCGAGGTCTCATATTAATCTCCGGGGAGGAGGGCTTTGTCATGCAGAGGCCTCGCCCGCTGGAATTCCCCTTGGCCCGCTGCAGGCCGATGGGACCAGGGTGCTCGCTCGGCACGGACGCCCCGAGCGCAGAGCCCTGTCTCTGGGGAGAGGCTGGCTCTGTGCCCCTCTCGGGGGGGTGGAGGAATGCGTTGTGGCGTTTATAGCTCTGTGATTTACAGGTACCCCCCCCCCCCCGCCCCCCTCCTGACCTGGCGCCAGCACATGTTTAACCTCAGGAAGAGCAGAGCTGGCCTATGTGACTCTCGCACGACCCCCGGTTAACAACAACAACAGCATTGGATGCTAACAGGCGTTCTAACAGATAGAGGCGGAACCCCGAGGTTCTGGAAGTCTTCTGACAAGCGTCTTAACAGACAGAGGGATCTTGGATCTTTAATCATAGGGTTGATGTTGGTGTTGTTGTGCTCCGTGTTGATGTAGCGCAAAATAATTCTCAAGATAAAGTCATGCATGAAGTTATCCGTAACGTATTTTCTTTGGGATGCGTGTGTGTTTGTGTGTGCTTGTGTGCCTGTGTGTCTGCATGTGTGTGTGTGTGTGCCTGTTTTTTGTTTGTGTCTGTGTTTGCCTGTTTGTGTGTGTGTTAGTGGGTCTGTGTGTGTCTGTGTGTGTCTGTGTGTGTGTGTGTGTGCCTGTGTGTGAGTGCGGGATTCTGTGTGTGTGTGGGTGTGTTTGCGAAAGTGTGTGTGTGTCTGTCTGTGTGTGTGTGTAAGTGTGTGTTATTTTAAGTCTTCTGACAAGGTTTCTAACAGATAGAAGGGAATTGTATCTTTACTTCTTCCAGGGTGGTTGGTGTTGTTGTACTCATCAGTGTTCATGCACACAATAGTCCTGACGATAAAGTCAACATTAAGTTAGTCCCCCTGAATTGAATCAGTTGGATTTGCTGATATCGTATCGGTGTAAGCAAAGCACATGAACAAGTTGACGTGTTTCTATGGACACAAAGAAAAGTAGTTCAGTTCTTCTTGTGGTAAAAGCAGTCATGATGGAGATATATTTATGTCAGTATCACATGCTGGGTGCAAATACCTTGTAAAGACAATAAAAAAAATCCCCTCTTAAAATCAAGGTGGCAAAATTGCCGGTTGACAAGCAGATAGTTCTCTCTCTCTCTCTCTCTCCCCCCCTTATATATTACAGTTATTACGGCAGCAGGAGATTCGGTGACACAGCAGCCACAGAGTTTACCCTCAACAAACTCTGCAATTATCCAGCCTGTTTCCCCACATACACATCCTTACATAAACGTACAGTACAGGTTCTGTGTGATTAAGCGTTCAGTAGCTTGAGTCTCTAACAGAGTTTGTGTGTTAGACACTGGAGATAACACAATCTATGAGTTTGTGTGGGTGTGGGTGTGTGTGTGTGTGTGTGTATGTGTGCGCGCGTGTGTGTGTGAGTATGCATGTGTGGGTATTTTGAGTGTTTCTGCTGAACTCTGCATGGATGTGTGTGTTTGGTTTTGTATGTGTGCTCTTGTGTGTGCGTGTGTGTGTGTGTGTGGGGTTGGTTTTATGTGTGTGTGGTCGCATGTTTGTGCTATTATGTCGGTGTGTGTGTGTGTGTGTGTATGGGTCTCTCGGTGTGTGTGTGTGTTTCTTGTGTGCTGTTCTTATTAAGATAGCAGAACGGGGCTGTCAGTACATTTCTCTGCTCTCTGGTCTCCAGCCTCAGCAGAACAGAGCAGTCTACCATATGGCTGTCAGGGATGAGTTACCGCCACACTGCCCCAGAGAGGCTAGCCTAGCACCGCTACATCCCCCCAGAGAGGCTAGCCTAGCACCGCTACATTCCCCCGGAAAGGCTAGCCTAGCACCGCTACATTCCCCCGGAAAGGCTAGCCTAGCACCGCTACATTCCCCCGGAAAGGCTAGCCTAGCACCGCTACATTCCCCCGGAAAGGCTAGCCTAGCACCGTTACATTCCCCTGGAAAGGCTAGCCTCGCACCGCTACATTCCCCTGGAAAGGCTAGCCTAGTACCGCTACATTCCCCTGGAAAGGCTAGACTAGCACCGCTACATTCTCCTGGAAAGGCTAGCCTAGCGACGCTTCATTCCCTCTCAGAAGGCTAGCTTAGCACTTTCTTTTTGGGGTCTAGACTAGAACACTTAGCCTAGCATGGCTACGACCCCTTTAAGAAGGCAAGCCTAGCATGGCTACATTCCCTGCGAGAAGGTTAGTCTAGCATCGCTACACTCCCTGTAAAAAGGAGAGCATAGAATCGCCACATTCCCTGTGAGGAGGCTGTGGTAGCATGGCTACTAGCCTAGCCGCGGCAGGGCTGGAGAAGCAGTTGACTCCTGATGGAGGACCTTGGGCCCACGATGAAACAACCAAAAAAGGAGAGGAAGTAATTTTCTTTGGGACGCGTGTGTGTGTGTGTGGGTGTGTGTGTGTGTGTGTGTGTGTGCATGTTAGTATGTGTGTGATTGTGCGTGTGTGTGTGCCTGTGTGTGCCTGTTTGTGTGTTTGCACGTGTTTGCCTGTGTGTGTGCGTGCCTGTTTGTGTGTCTGTATCTGTGTGCGTGTGCGTGCCTGTGTGTGCATGCCTGTTTGTGCGTTAGTGTGTGTGCGTTAGTGTGTGTGCATGTACAGACTGAGGCCGAGGCAGTGGAACATGAATTAGTGGAAGTAGCCTCTTGAACAGGAAAGTCGACAGAAACTTGAACGAGATCGCACGCACGCACGCACGCACGCACGCACGCACGCACGCACGCACGCACGCACACACACACACACACACACACACACACACACAGAGGAGTGTACTGGTAGCTGTGAAAGTGAAGCTATTCAGGGTCTGGACCACAGCCTTAAATATCCTCTTTCCTCCTCCTCCTCCTCCTCCTCCTCCTCTTCCTCTCCGTGTTAAACACACTGAGCACCAGATGACCGTCAACCACTAGCCTGCTGCCCTGCTGTCACTGCAGCGCACACACACACACACACACACGCGCGCGCGCACACGCGCACACATACACACACGCACACACACAGGCAGACACACAGTTTTGAGCGGCCCGAATGGGAGATTGACAGAATATTGGAGAGTTACATTACGTGTGGTTTCCTGTGTGGTAAGGGCCCTTAAGCCTCATGGTCTAGGAGCCTCAGTGTGTAAGGGGCCCATGGTGTAGGGGCCCCATGGTGTAGGGGCCCAATGGTGTAGGGGCCCAATGGTGTAGGGGCCCCATAGTGTAGGGGCCCCATGGTGTAGGGGCCCCATGGTGTAGGGGCCCAATGGTGTAGGGGCCCCATAGTGTAGGGGCCCCATGGTGTAGGGGCCCCATGGTGTAGGGGTCTCATAGTGTAGGGGCCCCATGGTGTAGGGGCCTCAGTGTGTAGGGGCCCCATGGTGTAGGGGCCTCAGTGTGTAGGGGCCCCATGGTGTAGGGGGCTCAGTGTGTAGGGGCCCCATGGTGTAGGGCAGCGTTTCTCAACTGGTGGGTCGCGACCCAAAAGTGGGGTCGCAGACTCATTTTGAATGGGTCGCGGAGTGTAGGAGAAAAAATAAAATAGCTAAAAATAGTTCCAGTGATAAGGCCATCTGATAAGAGATGAGATTTTAGGTTATTTTTAGTGAGCCGGATAATTTGGATCAGCTCACCAACAAGAGCCGGCTCTTTCGGCTCCCAAACAGCTCTTCAAATGACCACTTATACCTTTTATAATTCAGCCAAATGTAGCCCGTTTTGACATATGATTCCTATGTGTCGGCCTATATATCACTTCAATTACTAAGTTCAGCACTACCTATCTCTGCGAAAGTGGCTTCTCAACTTTGGTCCAGCTCAAGTCCAAGCAGAGGAAGGTTGGACGCTGGACATGACCTGAGAGTAACTCTGTCAAACATCACCCCAGACTTTGAAACTCTTATCAGGAAAAAAGCACATCCCCAACTATCTCATAAGCTTCACTGAATGCTTGTTGAGTAAAAACAATTCGTTTACTAAGCCTACTTGAAGATTATATTTGTGTGATCAGTTATGATGTTCATCTTTTTCATATTCACCTAAATCAGCAGCACGCA
This sequence comes from Pollachius pollachius, assembly GCF_949987615.1. NCBI lineage: Eukaryota > Metazoa > Chordata > Actinopteri > Gadiformes > Gadidae > Pollachius > Pollachius pollachius. Next base: position 17,772 of record NW_027641495.1, read on the forward strand.
GTATTGATTGACCAGTTTCTCATTGCTAGAGAGCTCTGTATGCTGGGATGAAAAAGGTTTTGTTTTTAAGTAAAAAAACATGATGACATTGTGTATGTGTGATAGTGTTTTAGAGAAATAAATTTGCTTGGTTTTAATAAAAATGGGTCGCGACATAATGACCATGAAAAATGTGGGTCCCAAGGCCAGATCAGTTGAGAACCACTGGTGTAGGGGCCTCAGTGTGTAGGGGCCCCATGGTGTAGGGGCCTCAGTGTGTAGGGGCCCCATGGTGTAGGGGCCCAATGGTGTAGGGGCCCCATGGTGTAGGGGTCTCATAGTGTAGGGGCCCCATGGTGTAGGGGCCTCAGTGTGTAGGGGCCCCATGGTGTAGGGGCCTCAGTGTGTAGGGGCCCCATGTTGTAGGGGCCTCCAGCCCAGGGAGATGGGTCCGTTGGGCCCCGTGGCTCGGAGGCTCTGGGAGGGTTGGAGGTTATAAATACTCTGCAGAGCAGTAAAACTGTCACTGTGTTCCGGCTGCTGACACACACACACACACACACACACACACACACACACACACACACACACACACACACGTAAATACACACAGAGACTGGGCACACACACACACACACACCACACGACATGCATGCATGCACACATACAAACA
>NW_027641494.1:2500-7500 GCF_949987615.1 Pollachius pollachius
AATGACTATCCATGTGTGTGTCTCTGTTCCTGTGTGTGGAAGACACTGTGCGTCATAGAGAGATAAAGACAGAGAGAGTGGGAGAGAGAGAGACAGATAGAGAGATTAAGACAAAGAGAGAGAGAGAGAGAGAGAGAGAGAGAGAGAGAGAGAGAGAGAGAGAGGCAGCAAGGAGAGGGAGACGAGGTATTTAATGGTTAAACGGTGCAGATTGAGGCATTAACATCATTACTGCTCGTTTCCTTCCATGAAATAAGGCTTTGTCTGCTCCGCTTCCATCAGAATAGGAATAGCATAATCCCAGATTAGAAAAGGATGGCCTAGCGGACACACACACACACACACACACACACACACACACACACACACACTCACACACACATACACACAACACACAAAGACTCCATTGTACTTCACTTGTATATGTTTGTGAATGTGCACAAATCTTTGTGAATGTGTGTATGTGTTTGTGTTTGTGTGTGTGTGTGTGTTTGTGTGTGTGTGTGTGTGTGTGTCTGTGTGTGTGTGTGATTACCCCTTGCCTTGTATGTGTTTCTGTGGGCTGCATCCATGCCCTAGTGTGTGTGTGTGTGTGTGTGTGTGTGTGTGTGTGCCAGTGGGTGCGGGCGGCTGTGCCTCTGTGTGTGTGTGTGTGTGTGACGGCGTCTGTGCGTGTTTGTGTGTTATTGTGTTTGTTTACTCTAGTGTACGGCACCTGCGACAGGAGGCCGATCGCCCCCTCGCTCGCCCCCTCGCTCCCCCCCCTCGTTCGCCCCCTCGCGGTGCCAGGGTTCCGTTCGGCGTCAACGGTATTCGGCGGGCCGGCCGCACGCCGCAGACCTCGACGGCGTCGGGTGAGCTGGTGGGGCCACAGAACCATCCGGAGCTGAGCGGCCCTCCCTCTCCGTCTGCTAGTGGGGGGGGCTTTGGGTTCGGGTCGGGGTGGGGGGAGGGGGGTGTTCCATGGGAATTTGTACTTGTTGAGTCGGTCCTATAAGCACAATTACTGTTATTCTTTAGTAGGACCGTTTCAATAATCCCACCAAAGTCCCCAGAGTGGCCAGTGTTGTGTGTCGTGTGCCCGGTGGTCCGCTGGGGGGGTGTGTGTATGCGGTCCTTGTGACCGTGATTATGTGTACATTTCAGCGGACTGCGTGACCTTTACCGATACACCATTAGGCCTCCCCTTGGGAGAGGATTTAGCGTTTATCCCCGCCTCGCAGGACACGCAGGAGATTACTTAACCCCACCGTCCAGAGGGTATGAGGGTTATAGGCGCTACGGGGTCTCCCGGACGCCGGGGCAGGGGTTGCGGCCCACCCCCCCCCCCCCCCCCCCCCCCCCCCCCCTTTCTAAAGTCTCATAGTTCTTGGCCAGTCATGCAAGAGAATGCATGGGTCAGGGCGCTGGCACAGGACAGAGGAGCTCACACGCTGCCCACTGTGACAGATGTCCCCTGGAAGATGGCTACACCCCCGCCCTCACCCCCGCCCTCACCCCCGCCCTCACCCCCGCCCTCGCTCTCTAACTATCTCACTCTCTCTTCTCGTCTCCATCACCCCATGCCCCCCCCCCCCCTCTGCCCGCCCCTGACCCAAACACCTCCCATCCACCCCCATGCTCTCTCCCTCTGTCTCTCTCTCTTTCTCTCTCTCTCTCTCTCATCTCCGTCGACCCCATCACCCCCGCTGCTGTGCCATCCCCCCTTGTCCTTTCATGGCCGTACTGTAGACTGGGGGAGAGCAGTAGAAGGGTGGCCACTGTGGCCTGTTTAGCCTACTTCACAAGACTCTGGTGGGTTCGTTGGGTGTTGGGTGTCCGTGTGTGTGGGTGTGCGCGTCTGTGTGTGTGTGTGTGTGTGTATGTGTCCATCCGTGTGTGAGGGCATCTGTGTGTGTGTGCGCGCGCATGTGTGTCTGTGTTTGTGTGTTTGCGGGACAGTTTGTGTGTGCGCATGTGTGTGTGTGTGCGCGTGTATATGTGTGTGTGTGCATTGCAGTGTGTGTGCAGTAGTGTAGCTATTTGTTTGTGTGGTTGTTTCTTTGTATATGTGGGTGTGTGTCTACATTTCTCAGGGTCTGTATGTCAACTTTATACTAATTTAAGTCAGGCAAAATGCTACAGTTTAAAAAATATATATATAGACTGTATATTAATTAAGTGTTGAAATTATCCTAGGAATGCAAAACCGAATGCAAACATTTTAGTTTTTCAAAATAATGAATGTGTATTGTTCTTCCTAAGAAATCTGCCACTTGAAGCCTCATATTTCAAACATATTTATCAAATATATATAAAAATGAATAAATGGGATGCTTTGAACAGTATCCTTGACCTAACCTTGAGTGACCATCAAATTCAGGTGTCTGTTTCTCACTGAGGATCAATCTGCTCTTGTCTGGCCAGTTATTGATTTCCACATATGGATCCCGCCTTAAATAAACCTTCCTCTTGTCCTAATAACTCCTGCCAATCAGATCATGCAACGAAGCGAGTATTGCTCTCTTCAGTCTTACCGAATCAGGTCAGACGCGAAGCTAAAATATCCTCTCCTCTGAGAAAGGCCTTCTGTGCAAATGAGGACTTCAATATTGTCTGTTTAAAAACGTTTTCTCTCCCTCTTTTGATTTTGTCCACTTTCCTTGGGTGCCACAGTAGTTTCAGAAGTTCTGCAGACTGCGGCGTGCTTGGCTTTGTCATTGTCACTGATTGGTCCACCACTGATTGGTCAACTACTGATTGGTCAACCACTGATTGCTCGGCCACTGATTGGTCCACCACTGATTGGTCAGCCACTGATTGGTCCGTCCTATGATTTGTCCGCCACTGATTGGTCCACCACTGATTGGTCGGCCACAGATTTTTCGGCCGCTGATTGGTCAGCCACTGTTTGGTCTGTCCTATGATTTGTCCGCCACTGATTGGTCCACCACTGATTGGTCAGCCACTGATTGGTCGGCCGCTGATTGGTCGGTCCTCTGATTGGTCTGCCACTGATTGGTCGGCCACTGATTGGTCGGCCACTGATTGGTCGGCCACTGATTGGTCCGCCATTGATTGTTCTGTCCACCTTGTGGTTTTTGATCAAAGTTACTTTGAGTCGTGGCCAGATCTGATCCGCAGCAAGAAACCGAAACACGATACCTGACCTCGCGGGATCAAGAAGGGGTCTCAGGGGCGATGTGATGAGTGTTCTAAAAAGTGTGTCATTTCCCAAAGTGACGCAGATCACTAGTGATCAGTGGGAAGCTCCTCCGTCCAGCTCCTCTCCCTCCAGCTCTCCGCCCCATTAGGATGGGGTTCACTCCACCCAGGCCTCCAGAGTGCATCGCACAGAGCACTCATTGTCCCGACTTCAATGGGGCCGATTCGCATACTTTCACAACGCTTCCTTTCTCAGGGTGTTCCTTGCGACTTCAATGGAAAAAGCGGTTTCTTTTTTGGTGAGATAAAACGTGGTACATAAATATAAATATATATTTATATGTATATATATATTTGTATATATGTATATTTCTAAACTGTATATATGTGTTTTTTATTGTATATATTTCTTTCTATAGAAAATGTCTCAGTATGGGTCCCACCAAGTGTATTATATTTCTGTGTTATTTTTGACCAAAATGCATTAATTCTAAAATCTTCAGCTCTTTTTAAGGGCCTAGCTCTTTTAAGGGTCCAACTCTTTTAAGGGCCCAACTCTTTTAAGGGCCCAGCTCTTTTTAAGGGCCCGACTCTTTTTAAGGGCTGAGCTCTTTTTAAGAACCCAGCTCTTTTTAAGGGCTGAGCTCTTTTTAAGAACCCAGCTCTTTCCAAGAACCCAGATCTTTTTAAGGGCCTGGATTTGCCACCCATCTGCCCAAATCTGAAGCACTAATGTGGGATTAGGAGCTCCTGCAGAGACCACCGCGTCTGTGTTATTGTCACGGAGACAAAGATCCATCAGTGGGATGAAGAGACATTTAGCGGAACAGCAAGAGGGGCCGGAGAGAGTGTGTGTGTGTGTGTGTGTGTGTGTCTGTGTGTGTGTGTGTGGGGGGGGGTTCTCTTAACTAAAGAGAAATTAAAGGGATGACTGGGATGGTATCTTTAAATACCGCTTCTCATCCTTTAATGTAATGACGGCCGGCTAAAGAGGCCAGCGCCCAGGATGAAAAGGTGAGGCTCGCTCCTCTGTTCCTCCTCTCTCTCTCTCTCTCTCTCTCTCTCTCTCTCTCTCTCTGTCTCTCTCTCTCCCCCTCTCTCTCTCTCTCTCTCTCTCTCTCTCTCTCTCTGAGCAGTGAAAGCCTTATCCTAATGTAGATTAGATGGTAAATCTGACACACACACACACACACCCACTCAGGCGCATGCTCACATACACATACTCTCTCTCACACACAAATACACACAAACAAGAGGGAGGTTTTGGTTACTGGGCCATCCCCATCATTTCCTAATAAGGGTCAAGGACTGTTGTGTCTGTGTGTGTGTGTGTCTGTGCATGTGTGTGCGTGTTCACAAGTGTGTGTGTGTCTTCTTCAGACAAATAAATAGTTGTGATTTGCATTAGCTGAGATACTAAATGCCAAACTAAAGATTTCGATTTTAATGAATAATTGTACCAGATCATGAGCAATTAGCAACATTATCTTTGAAGGTCGGTGCATGTGTATGGCTGTGTGTTTGTGCGTGTGATGTGTCTTGGTCCCCCTTAAACCCAGTACCCCTTTATACGACACACAGATATCAATTGTACCACCACATATCCTTAATGTAAGTGTGTGAATAAGTGTTTGGAGTGCAATGCATTGTAAAGACCTGCGTGTTTATGGCTCACACCCCCCCCCCCACCCCCCCACACACAGACACACCCACACACACACACACGCACACACACACACACACACACACACACACACACACACACACACACACACACACACAAACGCATACTGTATCATGGTATCTGTTCTTTTTGAGTGTGTGTGTGTGTGTGTGTGTGTGTGTGTGTGTGTGTG
>NW_027641494.1:20000-35000 GCF_949987615.1 Pollachius pollachius
CCCCCCCCCCCCCCCCCCCCCATACCCTACACATTTCTTAAAGTAGGCAGCAGCCGAGGTATAATTCGTTCCCTACTCTCGCGGTCTACCTTGACACAGGCCTCGCTGTATTTTTTCTTTTTCTTTTTTCATCCACGACTGCCATCATTGTCATTATTGGCATGACACTTGAATACATCAAGTCCCGGGCACGGTGCCCTGTAAGGACTTGCTCGAGTGTCGGACGCCTACTCACTGTTACATTTGTCCACTACCGTCTCATCTCCCCTCCGCCATCTCTCTCCTCGGCGCACCAGAAGCTTTTTATTCAGCAACCCCAAGACCTTTCTGGAACAAAACAGCTTTTAGCGTTATCAGCCTCTGTGTTTTCAGAAATAGCTCCCTCTCCCCTTCTCTCTCTCTCGCTCTCTCTCTCTCTCTCTCTCTCTCTCTCTCCCTTTCTCTCTCCCCCTCCATTGGTCTGTACGTCATGTATATTTTCCTAATCATAAATAATACTTTGCCATGTCCTTTCAAAATACGGGCAACTTGTTCGCACCCTCTGAACATTATTTAATTAGGACCAATCTAAGTACTTTTCGACGCTGTTCCTCCACACATTGAGTTGTTTCTCGACAAATAGCATCAATCCCTTCAACACTCTTAATTTTTTAGACTCAATTTTAAATAGGATAGAAAATTACAGGCCCCGAAGGCCCTAACGATAATAGTAATAACACTACTAACAATTATAACGATAATAATAATTATACTTATATAATATTTGCGATATAATTTCATTTTAATAATATAATGTCGTGCTTTTCTTCCGGACAGTTGGACATTATTTTTTATCCTTTTCGCAAATTCGTTCAATGGAAAAATAGGCCAGTGACTATTCTTCACTCCGACCGTTTATCTGCTGTGTTTAATTGTTATAGAAATGTCCCTGTGTAATCCCTCCTAGAGAGCGCCCCGTTTCTACCCCTCTCTTAATGCCCCGTCACGGGCCACGCTCCCTATTCTCACCCCCATAAACCTGTGTGTGGATCCAGCCCTCGGCCGCGCGTCGATCTGGTCCCCAAAGAGGAGAAAGTAAGTTCGAAATAAATACGGTCAATCCACCTGGAGCAGGGGGGAGATAAGAGGGGCCGCTGCTAACGAACACGTTTCCTCTGCACCTCACCCGAGCCTTCCCTTTCCAAACACTGGTCCTTTAATGTCCAGGCCCTGTTTTTTCCACGCTGCGTTAACGCGTCGAGGGCACCGCGGGGATTTGATGCCCGGTGAACTAGGCTGGAGCCGGGGCAGGGGGTGGCCTGCCCGCCGGACACCTGCTTTGGAAAAGACACTCCAGACACTGCACTTTGCTGACTTTGTTGCAATTTATTCGTGCTAAAAAACACTTGCTTGCGACATGGAAAAGAGACGCGCCTTTCCTCTTTGGCACCCCACGCCAGTGGAAAATAAGATTTGTGGTGAAGAGCTCCGGAATCCTGTTGGTCCGGAGGGCAGTTAAAAAAAGAAATGTGTTTAAAATGCGATTTGCTCCAAATGAATAACAATGATGATGTCAAATGATGAAAACAAAGTTTCCTTTACAGAGGTGTCAGCAACAAATTGAACGCTACGTTGCCTATTAAATTGTAGTAGCCTAGGATGATGACGATGAGGATATATTAATCATTAGGCCTATAATTATAATAATTATAATATTAATAAAATAATAAAACGACTATTATAAATAAACCTTATATATGTAAATGTATAATATCATGTAATTTAATTAGAATTAATATTATTATTATTATTATTATTATTATTATAACAACGCAAACTATATCATATGTTAAATTACTAATCCGGACTTCCGCTTTTGAGGTCATCACGATTTCTCTCTATTGCAAAATTAAGTAAACTGTCAACAGAATTCCTTTAACTAAACAGTCCATGGTCTAAAACTATGGCCTCTTTCAAAGGTAAAACGTACAGCACATGTTTTCTAAAGGTGTCAAATAGTGGATAGTTATTAACTACCTTATGAACAAGATTGTTTATTTCAATGGAATATAGAAAATCATTTAGACCCCAAAATAATTCAGCGTGTCCACTGAAACGGCCCACTAGCGGTTCAGCGTTACAGGTGGGAAAACGACACAATTATGGGATGGATCTCAATAACTTGCATTCATTCCGATGACATCTACTTCACAATCGTTCAAGCACACAGACGACTGAGCTTTTTCCCTGCAATTGTGATAATTTCTTTCTGTTTCGACGCTCGCCTGTGCCTGTCTGATCTTAATTTAAATCTCCAGTGTGCAGCCCGTATTATTAAGACAAATAATAATTTAGAAAACGGTCTAATAATTTAATTGACATGCTGAGACTCTAAAATCTCTTACAACAGTCGGAGATGTGTTCTCCGTGAGGGGGGGCCGTCGTGGTGTCTGTGGGGAGCAGCAAGCGGCGCACGGTCAGCCACTAACGACCACCGCGTCTCCACAGGGCGTGCGTAATGGTGAATATCCACCAACTCTCGTGTTGTCTGAATATGCAAAGCATCAGCCACGCGGACGTGTGAGTTGTGTACGCATTTGCGATTTCGGAAAACAGAAACGAACGCCACTGAAAACATTCTAAACATGTTTTCAGGGGCCATCTCTACTTTAACATGCGCGATAAGCAAGCGACGAGGCGACGCGTTCACAACTATTAACAAAACACAACCTGATGAAAGTCTGAATCTGTTCCAATTGAGTCTACGAGTGGATCGAAATGTTCCCCAAATGGCCCTAAAAGAAAAATAATAAAACCACCCGAAACGACAACAACCCAGGCTCCAACTAACACTGACACTCACTGATCTGCGACCAAAGTTTGATCTAAGTGCTGCATTTCTTTTATTCTCGTCCTCTCTTCTCTTGCTTTTTTTTTTTTGTATGTCCTATATATTTTCTTTTCTTTTTTTGTTGCGTGTGTCCAAGTCCCTGCTCCTCGGTCCGGCCCGACGCGCCGTCCTCCTCCTCCTCCGTCCTCCTCCTCCTCCTCCGTCCTCTTATTGGTGCGCTGCGGACGTCACGCTGCCCGTGACGCGCCGTCTTCCTGTTTCCTTCAGCGGAGTCTTAAAGTGAATCTTAGTGGTGGAGGAGGAGAGCTCCAGCATCAAAGCTCTGCATCCCGCGCACCTCGGAGACACACTCTCTCTTACACACACACACACTGGAACACACTCTCTCGCTCTCTCTCCTCTCTCTCGAGCTGATACGACGCCAGTCCCTTTCGGAGTCGCGGCAGACCCAAAGCCGAAGAGCCCAATTGTGTCTCCTATCCCGCGTCGACTCTCGGTTCCTCTCGGTTCTTCACTTTATTCCGCTCCCGGTTCCTCAGAGATACTATTTGGTGCGCCATCGTCCGAGCGAACGAGCTGCACTCTCTCTTTTTTTCCCCCTCCTCGCTCGCCCCTAACGGAGTTTCTTTATTCCCTTCATCTCCCGGGTAAGTACCCTGTTCCTCAGATACCTCCCTCTCCCTCGGTATCCTGCGTGGCCTGGACTCGGTGGGCGGACAAAAATCACCAAACGAACAAATAAAAAATAATATGGCCTTATTTCGGTTCACGACGCGGTGGTTCCACGCTTGTTCCTCGTTGGTTGTTCGGACCCACGACGCGCTCACCTTCGTTTGCGGGACACATCAGCAGCAGCAGCCTAGAATTGTGCATTGATGGTTCGGTGGAAACGTATAACATAAAACCTTACCAGGCAGAGGAGTTGAATCGTAACTTTGTCAAGTCTTTCTCTGTATTATTGTGCGTTATATCGTGGAACGATAATGTGGGGTTGGTGTTGCGATGATCGCCAAACATCCGCGATTTCTTTCGCCGTCTGCAGTTTCTCTCGGTGTCCCGTTGACTGGACCGATGTACATGTGTGTCCAGTGTGAGCTTCTCGAGTTCATTCACGTTATCACATCATCATGAACGTAGAATTTAATTATTCTTCTCATAGTTAATATTACAGTAATTATTGTTAAGATGGGGTGAAGGTTGGTGGTTTTATAGCGCGTAAACTCATGTCGTCCACAGCCGTCCAAAGTCAATTCGCTGGAAAGTAGTAGTGAGACAGACATGGTCTCACTGTTGGCTGTTCTGATATTCAAATTCGCACCCATAGGGTTTTATAGCTTGGATCTCTTTCTTTTAATTATCTGAAATGCGAAACATAGGCGCACTACTTATTGGGAATGGGTAAACTGAACTTCACTTGCGGTCGTTATCCACATCATAGTAAGTTATCCATCCCGCACGACGACACAGTATATTCCCAACGCTGCGTTAAAGGAAAGATAAAGGGTAAGGCTGCTTGGGAGTGGGGGCGAAGTCATTGTTCATCCGTGCTCATATTTCCTTGAAATTGTTGAAAGGTCTTCCGAGTGAGGCCAGTGCGCATGGGCAGTGGGGGGACAGGTGCGCCCTGGAGAAAGACAGGTGTCCGGGACTATTTCCAGCCATTACCACGGAGCCCATTGTTAGGGTGCAGGCTGGGGTTTGGAAGAGTCAAGGTTCGCTTTGAGATGTATCTCATCTCCCCCCTGGGTTGAACTTGTTGCTGGAGACCCAAGTCAAGGCTTGAGGAACCGTCGTTTGCCAAACTATTGTTGAGATGGGGTTTGGTTTTGGTTTTCTTTTAGAGGAAATTGGTGTGAACGAGGCAGGCGAGCGTTTAAACATCTCTCCCACATTTTGCTCTTACATGCCCGCGTTTAATCTCTTCCCTAAATGTAGCCGAGCAGATTATTTGACTGACGTTTAGACAGTCGTCCCACGGTGGGCCTTCTGGTGCATTAAGGCCCGGGGCATGACCCCGGACTACGTGATAAAATAATACATTTATGGACCCTGTATTTTAAATGTAGCCTAATTAAAACAATTGCTCGTTAAAGCGCGCCCGTGTGTGTGTGTGTGTGTGTGTGTGTGTGTGTGTGTGTGTGTGTGTGTGTGTGTGTGTTGGCGTGTACGTGTGCGTGCATGTTGTGTGCACTTTGCGCATCTGAAGAGAGCTAAATCCCATCACTATAATTAATATTAGGATAAATCGTAATCACTTACGTTTTAGTTGGAGACCATTCCAAAGGCAATCTTATTGCCCATTTAGATAAATACAATATTATGTATATATTGGTTTCAACACGAATTTTTTTATTGAATAGGATAATTTTGCTCTCTCTGTTAAAAATTATTTAAACAATGTTTACTTAATACCAATTTAAGAAGTCTGCTTTTTTCTCGAAAATCATTTTATTATTAATAGCACAGTTTAAAACTCTATACTTGAATAACAATAGATAAAAAAATAAACTTAACCAAAGCCTATTTTTTGAGTAATACTAGTCATAAAGTAGATCTATATTTTTTGAGTTTCCCAAATTGTTTGCCTATTCGCACATTTAAACATTTAAATAATCTTGTTCGTCTCAGCTTCCACACTACTGACGAGTCGCCGACTAAGACGTAACTGCTGCACGCCGATTGTGACAAAACGTTTAGCTTTTCAGTGGGCATTAGGGGTTTTGTTCGAGCGCTTTAGGTTGATTCTTGCTGGCGTTGACCCCGTGACCTATTCATTTGAGCAGAATTAACTGCCCTTGCCAGATGAAAAGACAAGCAAAAAAACACTGAGGTGAGCCCATGCCGGGACAAAAAAAATCAATAGGCCTTTTTAATTGTTTCTTTCATGTGTCACTTTTCTCATTGCTTATAGGCTTTATAACCGATTGATGTAAAAAAAAAATTGTGAGTGTTGGGAAATCTTACGATATAGCCTCACATAACCCTTGACAGAAAAACAAATCCTTCTTCTTCTTTCTTCGTGTTTATGCCAAATTTGTGGGATAATCTTAATCCAACCTTATTTCGTTTTACTTGATTTTGCAAGTTAATAGCTTTCATCCCGGCTCACACTACACAACATGGAAATGAGGACAAGTACTTAAGTAATTATCATAATAATATGCAGCTTTGTCTTCCGTGGGAACTGGTTCAGTCTCGCACCGCTTGTGACATGGGACAGGATAAAATGTAGGACTTTGCCCTGGAATGTAGATACAAGGCCTAATTCTGACCCCATCGTTGCTGTAGTCTTCCATCAACCCCCCCACTCCCCCACACACACACACACCCACCCACACCACACACACACACACACACACACACACACACACACACACACACACACACACACACACACACACACACACACACACACACACACACACACATTGTTATTGGTTCTCCGTCTCACACTGAATGTAACCACCAACAGCCCGCTCGGTGGAAACACATATTGATGGACTTAGTCATCTACACTAAAACGTCTCCAGATGAACTCATTCTCCGGAGAATTGCCTATTTTTTAAATGGACAATTTTCCCTGTAATGTTGTTATAAAACGTCACTATTCCCGTCGTTTGCCTCCTGTAAGTCCGTTTGCTCGCGTACGAGTTCATTTGCGAGTTCAAACGCAGCGAGTCAACCGGCCGCCGAAGACAAGTCCTCTGACGGGGGTTACATCTCTGTGGTTGTGTGTGTGTGTGTCTCTGTGCCCGTGTGTGTGCGCGTCCCTCTGTGTGTGTGTGTGTGTGCGTGTGGGGCGCCGTTCTCAGGTCCGACCGCCGAGGCTCTGATCCCCAAGGGCCAGCTCCGCGGGATATGGCCACATAGCCACGCGGCCCGTGATGCAGGACCATGACAGCGACTCCCTCCTGAGCAGACAAACCAAGAGACGCCGCGTCGACATCGGAGTCAAGAGGACCGTGGGCAGCGCCGCCAACGCCGCCAACGCCGCCGCCGCCGCCATCGCCGCCACCGCCGCCCTGACCCACACTGACCACATCGCCCGCGCCAAAGCCGCCATTTTCGGTGCCATGAACTCGCTGAGCTCCCACTCCCACTCCCACCACGGCTCGGACGCCGACTCCCTGGACTGCTCGGTCGGCCAGCCCCACGGGGGCGGGCCCCTCTCGGCCAACGACAGCGAGTCCAAGTCCAACGTCCTCCGGAAGCTTCTGAAGAGGGCCAACTCGTACGAGGAGGCCATGATGCCCTTCCCGGGGGCCACCATCATCTCCCAGCTCCTCAAGAACAACATGGCCAAGAACGGCGGAGGGGACCGAGGGGACAGAGGGGACCGCGGGGACCGCGGGGACCGCGGGGAGAGAGCCGGCGACGGGGGCTTCCCCGGCTCGGGGCTGTCCAGCATCGGCTCGGAGGCGCCCCAGGAGGACGCCTGCAGCAACTCCTCCCAGGACTCCAGCCCCCAGGAGTCCCTGTCGCCGTTCGGCCGCCCCCCCCGGCCTGGGGGCCTTCGACATGGAGCGTCTGAACGACGAGCACCTGCGGGCCAAGCGCGCCCGCGTGGAGAACATTATCCGCGGCATGAGCCACTCGCCCAGCGTGGGGATCCCCGCCGTCTCCCGCCACTCCGGGGAGCGCGGGCGGGAGGCGGACGCCGAGCGGGAGCTGGAGATGGACTGCCCCCCTCCCCTGCCCTCCCAGGCAGCCCAGCAGCAGCAGGCCCCCGGCAGCCCGCGCGGCGGGGAGGCGTGCGGCGGCGGCGGCGGCAACGGCGTCGGGGGCGGGGTCGGCGGCGGCAGCCGGGAGAACAAGCGCAAGCAGCGGCTGCCGCAGCAGCAGCAGCAGAGCTTCACCCAGCTGGTGTGCCAGCGCCAGGAGCAGAAGCAGGAAGAGCGGCGGCAGCTGAAGCTGCAGCTGGAGGACATGCAGAAGCAGCTCCGCCAGCTGCAGGAGAAGTTCTTCCAGATCTACGACTCGACCGACGACTCGGAACACAACGACGGCCACGGCGACGCGCACCACCACGACCTGGGCAACATGTCCGAGGACAGCCCGGCGCGCTCCGACGGCGGCGGCGGCGACGACCGGGGCGGCGGCGGCGGCGGCGACGACGTGCGCTCCGACAACGAGCTCTCCGACCTGGACCCGGGGCTGTTCCTGGACCGGGCCCGGGCGCTGCTCCAGGAGCAGGCCCTGCTGGCCGAGGGGCCGAAGCCCCGCAGGGAGGCGCCAGGGCGGGGTAAGGGCCACGGCCACGGCGGCTCCGCCTCCTCCATGCACGCCGAGGGCAAGCATCTGGCGGAGACGCTGAAGCAGGAGCTGAACTCGGCCATGACGCAGGTGGTGGACACGGTGGTGAAGGTGTTCGCCAAGCCGCCGCGCCCCACGCCACAGCAGGCCTTCCCGCCGCCGCCCGCCGCGCCGGAGAGGTTCCCCGGCGCCGTCAACGGCGACGGCCCCAACTACCACACGGCCAACCCGCGGCTGCAGTGCTTCGGCGACGTCATCATCCCCAACCCCATGGACACCTTCGCCGGCATGACGGGCATGCCGGGCGGGGTCAACGACCAGACGGAGGCGTTGCCCCTGGTGGTGAGGAAGACCCCCGTCAGCGAGCACCACCACCAGGCCTCGGCCGTGGGCGCCCACGGCGGGCACCATCACCCCTCGCTGCACCCCTCCTCCCTCTCGGCCTCCATGGGCTTCAGCCCGCCCTCCTTCCGCCACCCCTTCCCGCTGCCCCTCATGGGGTACCCCTTCCAGAGCCCCCTGGGGGGGCCCCCGGGCGGCTACCCGGGCAAGGAGCGCTCCTCGCCCGACTCCATGGACCTGTCCCGCGAGACCACCAGCCTGAGGACCAAGATGGCGTCGGGGCACCCCCACCACCACCACCACCACCTGGGCCACCACCACCGCTCGTGTTCGCCGGCCCACCCGGGCAACACCGCCGAGGGGCTCTCCCTCTCCCTCATCAAGTCCGAGTGCGGAGACCTCCAGGACATGTCAGACATCTCGCCCTACTCCGGCAGCAACGTATCCTTCACCACGGGCAGTAGGTCGGTGTGTGCGTGTGTGTGTGCGTGTGTGTGTGCGTGTGTGTGTGCGGGTGTGCGTGTGCGTCTGTGCGTGTGTGTGTGTGTGTGGGTGTGCGTCTGTGTGTGTGTGTGTGTGTGTGTGTGTGTGTGCGTGTGTGTGTGTGTGCGTGTGGATGTGCGTGTGTGTGTGTGTGTGCGTGCGCGTGTGTGTGTGTGTATGCGTGCGTGCGTGTGTGCGTGCGTGTGTGTGTGCGTGTGTGTGCGTGTGTGTGTGTGTGTGTGTGTGGGTAGTCTGATTTGTACATGAGGAAAGCGATGAGAGAAAGAGGAAGCTGTTTTATAATTGTTGTATGAACAGGGGTAATAAACAGCTTTCGTTACCTTCACCACATTATTTATATTTGCTTAGATTAGATTAATATCCTCAATTTGAAAAAATATATTTAGAAATGTGTATTATTTGTGGTATTTGTTTTCAGTCACAACACTTCATTTTCGTACACAAATACGAAAATGTTTGAATTTTCTTCCGATGAATCCCTAGCTTCGGAAAGGGTTTCAGAATCCTTATCTCTCCTGCCGACGCTCTTCTCGATTTCTCTAATTTATCTACAGAACATTTTCTCTCTCATACCTCTTCGTATTTCTACCTCACCCACACCTTCCTAAAAGCACATATTTTACACTTCACACCCAAGGTTATGGACCACACAATATGAGGCCCCCCTTTCATAAAAACGAAATATCAGAGAGCGGACAAAGAGATGGATCAGATAATGTTATGGCCCGCCTCGCAGTTTAACCTTCAGGGGGCCTCCACCACAGCCTGGGGGCAGGCAGGCTATACCCTCAGGGGGGGTTCCAATTGGATCCCCTGGGGCCCAGGACTAATACCCTGCTCTGTTACCCCGCTATACGTACCCTCCCACTCAGCCACCCCCCAGAAAATATCACCCACCGCCCTCTTAACTCTGAGTGTGATTAGTGTCAGAATAGTGCCGTTCCGGTGCGTTTCCGAAGTCATTTAATTTGCGGTGTTTTTTGCGGTTCTGTGCGCGTTCTCGGAGCTGTTTGTTGTCGTTAAGTGAGTGGTTGTTACACTCGGGTGATGCTTGTTTTATGTTGATGCTCGTCGCTCGCATTCTCATGATTACCTGATCGCTCTGGGGCTCAGCCCTTTTGTGTGTGTGGACGTGAGTGTGTGTTTCTGTGTGTGTGTGTGTGTGTGTGTGTGTGTGAATGTGCGCTGTGGATGTATGTGAATGTGCGCTGTGGATGTGTGTGTGTGTGTTTGTGTGTGTTTGACTGTGTGTCTGTTAGAGAAAGAGTGTGTGTTTGTGTGTCTGGGTGGGTGTGTGTGTCTGTGTGTGTATGCATGAGTGTGTGTGTGTGTGTGTGTGTGTTTGTGTATGCACGTGTGTGCGTGCATGTGTGTGTGTGTGTACGTGTCTATGATTGTGCGCTGTGGATGCGTCTGTGTGTGTGTGTGTGTGTGTGTGTGTGTGTTTGTTAGAGAAAGAGCATGTGTGTGTGTGTGTCTGGGTGGGTGTGTGTGTCTGTGTGTGTATGCATGATTGTGTGTGTGTGTGTGTGTGTGTTTGTGTATGCACGTGTGTGCGTGCGTGTGTGTGTGTGTGCGCGGCATCAGTAAAGGTTCGCCTGAGGACTAGGTAAAGATGTATATTTATGATTGCTTGTGTTTTTTCCTCCTGTGTTCCTCCCATCACTCAGTTGTAAAAAGGCCAACAATCACCGCTGTTTCTTTTCTTTTCTTTTTCTTTTTTCTTTTTTTTTCATTTCATAAAGATCTGTCAACAGCCGCGGGGGGGCCTATCCACTGTTGCTTGGCAGCCAAACACTTCTTTTATATTTCCCTCCCCCCCCTCCTCCCCGGCTTTTTCTTTGAAGCAGCTGTAACAGGTGTTTGCAGCGAGCTGTTTATCTTTCATTACCTCGCCTTGTCTTGTCTTCTGACCCAAGGGTGAGCGCTTTTCCCGAGATCCATAATCCCTTCGCTTGTAGAGACTCCCGATGGAGGGACGCAAAGAGAAAAAGGGAAAAGAGAGAGAGAGGGAGGGAGAGAAGGAGAGAGAGAGAGGGAGGGAGAGCGAGGCGGGGAGAGACAGAGACACAGAACAAGAATGGAAAACAAACAACACCCACGTATGCCAGATGCTGTCGCTGTCATTGTGGCATTTAGACATTTTGGGATTTAACAGATGTACTTTATGAAATAGGAAGAATGGCCAGCATGTCCACGTCTATTTATTTTACGACATGTTTGTTTAACAGGTTGTTAAAAAGTTTGTTTGCCTTGATCAGAAACACAGCGCTCGGTGGTGTTGGTGATAATTAGTTTGACGTTTATGAACAGAGATGCTTGCTCGGCGCTATCACAATTCACAGATGGTTCCTTTAATGAATATTTAAATCATCCGAGGGGAAGACATAACTTTATTGAACGTTATTTTCCGTGGCTTTTCTTACGGTCAACTCGGAGCCCCAGGAATTAACGGCACCAACAGCTTGTCAGACATTTTGCGAGGTGCGTTCAAGTTCACCGACGTTCGCTGATGTTTAACAGGCAGATGGCCGCCATCAATTTCCTCATTTGTTCTGGCCGGGACCTGGAATATCTTGTCCTTACACCTGGAATCAGGAATCGGAGCGGCCATTTCCCTCTCATGACTTTGGGCAGTCGGGGAAGTGATGTGAGGAACGCTGATGTCTTGTCAGATGTGGCAGGCGAAACACTGGGCCAGCTGCTCCGAGGGCGCCATCATGACAAAATAATAGCCTTGTATTCCACCCTTTAGTCCAATCACAATTACATTTGCAAGCTGTGGGTTTTCGGTGTGAGATGAGAACGCCTCATCAGACACGGGCGCTCCTTAATTATCAACTAAAGGGAGGTGATATCTCGCCCCGGTCGGTGCGGTAAAATGTCAGCCGACGTCTTTGTTTTCCGGGAAATCAAAAATAAATCTCGAATTGAAGCGCTGATCGGAATGCACCGCGCACCCTCCCTGCCAAAGAGACAACACCAATGCGCACTTTGTTTTTAATGAAGAATCCCCACCTCTCCCCCCTCTCTCTCTCTCTCTCTCTCTCTGCTCTTTCTTTCGGTGTCTCCCGGCCCCGTGTCTCTCCTTCTGCGGGGGCCATTGTATCGCCGGCGCCCGCAGCAGATGGCTTGTTGTGGTGAGAGGAGGGCTGCTCTTTTGGCCGGGCCCGTCAGTGTGTGCAACACCAGCCTCCCCCCCCCCCCTCCCACCTCCTAAAGGAGCCTCTTTGCGTAAGCCGGCTGCCTTTCCTTGCTCTCTCTCTCCCCTCCTCGCTCTCTCTCTCTCTCTCGCTCTCCCTTTTGGTTCCTTCTTTCTCTTCGGCCGGCCGGGAGACAATGTAGCAGGCTCTTTAAGGAGCGGGCCCAGCATGCCTCACCATTCAGCGCCTTTATAATGGGGGACCCAGTGCAACCCTGGGGCCAAGGGCAGCTCGATCTAACAGCTGATGCCCCCGCTCTCTCTCTCACACACACTATCTACCTCTCTCGCTCTTTATCGCTCTCGCTCTCTCTCAATCTTGCTCGCTCTCTCTCTCTCTCTTGGTTCTCTCACTCTTTCTTGCCTCTCTGTCTCTTTCTCTCATGCTCTCTCTCCCTCTCCTACTCTCCCCCCCTCTCTCTCTCTCTCTCTCTCTCTCTCTCTCTCTCTCTCTCTCTCCCTCCCCCACTATATCTCCCTCCTCCAATCTCTCTCTCTCTCTCATGCTCTCTGCCATGCTCTCGCTCCCTCTTCCACTCTCTCTCTCTCTCTCTCTCTCTCTCTCCCTCCCCCACTCTCTCTCCCTCCCCCACTCTCTCTCTCTCTCTCTCTCTCTCTCTCTCTCGCTCTCTCTCTCTCTCTCTCCCTCTCTCTCTCTCTCTCTCTCCCTCTCTCTCTCTCTCTCTCTCTCTCCCTCCCCACCTTTCTCTCCCCCCCCCCCTCCCCCTCTCTCTCCACTCTGTAGTTACAGCTACAGTCTCAACCCTTGACTGGTTTCCACAACGACGAGCGCCGTCACGTATTGACCACATAAACAACGTCCCAAGGAGCGGCGGGTGTGTGCGCCCATCCGAGCGCCGATTGCCCCCCACTCAGGACAGCATCGGTGCTGTGTTCATTCAAAAGACCTCCCCCGACACCCCCGAACCCCTGCCACGCTCCCCTCGTCTCCCTCCCTGGCCCGGTCCTCTTCGGTGGAGCAGCCCGGTCGTTTCGCCCCCTCCTCCTCCTCCTCCTCACACCCCCTCCTCTCGTTCCCCTTTCAGTGTCTTATCCCCCACATTGATATTATCAGATGCATTATACGGCTGTTAATTCACCATGGAATGGGCTTGGGCCGTCCGAGCGACGCAGATGTGTTGCAGCCTCCTCCTCCTCCTCCTCCTCCGCCCTCCCTCCCCCCCCCCACTCCCATCGCTGTATGAGTCCAAAGCCTCCAAGCCCCCTGTTCTTTCCTTTTCGTTCCTCCTCTTCGTCCCTCCCCCTTCTCTCTCTCTCCCCCCCCCCCCCCCCCCCCCCCCCCCCTCTAAGGGGTTGGCAGTGGCAGCGAGAGGCTGGGGCCAAGGGGTGGTGCAGTGAGAGGATGGGGTTGTAATTGAAGGTTGAAATCGTTCTATCCCTCAAGGTGCCCCCCACCCATCTCCCCCCCCCCCCACCCATCTCCCCCCCCCCCCACCCCCAGTAGCTCAATGCCATCTCCTCCACCGTCCCATCCAGTAGGCTCCATTAGGGAGATACGCGCTGTAATGTGTGTTTGAATAAAGGCCTATATTTAGATGTATGGTAATATATATTTATATATATATGGACTGTATCTTCCCCGGGCGTTGCGGCGCCACCCAGAGCGCAGGAGGCCGGCGGCGGCGGCGGCGGCGGCGGCATCATCGCGTCTCGCTCAGACTTGGCAAGTGTTGCCGCCGAGCCATTAGGCCGCCTCGCCTGTCGCCACGGCGTCAACGACTGTCTTTGTCCGTGGTATGCAAATGTTCCTTTTTTTTTTTTTTTCCTCCTTCCCTTTTTCGGGTGGAGGTGGCGGGGGGGTGGAGGGCCGAAGCCATTTGCTCTGGCTTTGACTGTGAAATGAGGCTCCTTATGTAAAAAAACACCGGGCGGCAAAGCCGGCCAAGGTTTTATTTAGCGTGACGCGCTCACACCCGACACGGCCGACGCTAATGGCCGAAAGCCAATGGCTCCTCGACGGGTCGACCCCCCCCCCCCCCCCCCCAGGTTGCACACCTGGAACGGGCTACCCCTCCCAAGGAGAGCAAGACACTCATCTTAGTCCACCGGCTTAACGCAGGCACAATGGCGCGTTCACGTTCTCCACGGTTCCAGACGATTGCGGCTCTGCTTCCAGAATGTTTGTGTGTTGCCTTGACAGCGAGCTCTCTCAGATCCAGGAGGGCCTCTCTCCCAATCACCTGAAGAAGGCCAAGCTGATGTTCTTCTACGCCCGCTACCCCAGCTCCAACATGCTGAAGATGTTCTTCTCCGACGTAAAGGTGAGCACCGGCCCCGCCTCTGTCCCCACCGTTTCCCCCTCTCCCAGTCCGTCCAGTAGCCCCAGTCTCGATGCGATGAGGAACGGTAAATGGACTGCACTTGTGCAGCGCTTTTCTAACCGGCGGCCGCTCAAAGCGCTTTACAATATCGCCCAACATTCACCCGTTCATGCACACATTCACACACCGACGCAATGTCATCCACACAAGGCGGCAGACAGCTCGCCGGGTGCAGTCAGAGTGAGGCGCCCTGCTCAGGGACACTCAGCTAGGAGGAGCCGGGGATTGAACTAGCAACCTTCCGGCAATCCCGCTCTTCCACCTGAGCCACATGCCCCCCTCCTGCTTAGGTGCTTTCTGTTGCTTACGGTCGAGGCCGAACACAAACCAATATTTGGATCCAGATTTCTGACATCATCTCAAGCACCAAATAAAAAACAGAAGCCGAAACAAAACCCAAAAAGGTAAACTCAGCCGAAGCAAAACGATCAGAGGACACAGGTCGACCTGCCCTCTCTCGCTGTGGGTATATCTCTCTCTCTCTCTCCCGGTTTTCTTTTTATGCAAAAGATGTGCGAAGAGGCGTG